>NC_092164.1:67504693-67589693 GCF_045791955.1 Oncorhynchus clarkii lewisi
TGATGTTTGATGTTTTCACTTACGAGACTCCCAGGTAGATAGCCAAAGTAAAAAAAAATCCCCAAAATATTATTTTTGTCACGTTTGGCTGAGAAATCGCCCGGAAATTGCAGTCACCACAATAAAAAATATTCCAAATTAGCTCCATAATATCGACAGAAACATGGCAAACGTTGTTTATAATCAATCCTCAAGGTGTTTTTCTAATATCTATTCGATAATATATCCGTCGGGACAATTCGTTTTTCAGGAGGACCGATTGGAGTAATGGCTACCTCTGTAGCCATTACTCTCTCGGAGCCACCATGTGACCACTTACGCAATGTGGCCGCCTACGGCTATTATTCAAAAGAAATGCGTAAAACTACGTCACAATGCTGTAGACACCTTGGGGCACTTCCAGATTGGATTTTTCTCAGGCTTTTGCCTGCAACATCAGTTCTGTTATACTCACAGACAATATCTTTACAGTTTTGGAAACGTTAGAGTGTTTTCTATCCAAAGCTGTCAATTATATGCATATTCTAGCATCTTGTCCTGACAAAATATCCCGTTTAAAACGGGAACGTTTTTTTTTTCCAAAAATGAAAATACTGCCCCCTAGAGTCGCAACGGGTTTTAAACGTGACCAATAAAATGTTTTCCATTTGATTTGACAAAATATGAAGAAACAATACTCCAAGCTGCAGCTCCATACGACTTGTCAGACAGAGAGAACTGGTTCTGTATACTGGTTGTTGGGGGGGATAGCTTTTGACTATTCTTCATGTCTAACTCATTGTTAGAAACAAGTTTGGTCCAAATCGGACGTTAGGTACTTGTTTATTGAAATACTATATGAATCCTAACAGGTCTAAATTTAACATTGCCCATTGGGTATAATCAATTTGCTTTAATTTCTCAGAGATCATATTATATTTCCCCAAAAATAATGTTGCAGGAATGCTAATCTTATCTGTTTCTAAAGAAATAACTTCAGAGCTGAGATGAGCTTGATGAAATTACAGAGTTTTTTTTTTACTCAACTAGGCAAGTCAGTGAAGAACAATGACGGCTTACCAGAACGACAAAAAGACGGGGAGCTGGGATTTAAAAAGAAAATATAAAATACAAATATATTCCCATGTCCTACACTAAACCACCCAGAGCTTTTTGGTAACATTCCCATGGCCTATAATAACTAAATTACAACCCATGTTTAAGCTAGTCATAAACCAAGTTCTACTCATTAACATGGAACTTCTAATGGCCCTCCTAGCTAAACATAGGGAAATGTTGTTCTGTTAAGTTAGTGTATATAGACTCCCGAGGGAGTCCTTAACCACTCCTATTTTTCCACTGGTTATACTAGCTGGACCTCCCAGCTGACAGGCAGACAGACAGGCAGACAGGCAAACAAACAGACAGGCAGGAAGGCAGACAGACGGACAGACAGACAGACAGACAGACAGACAGACAGACAGGCAGGCAGGCAAGCAGACAGGCAGAGAGGCGACAGACAGACAGACAGACAGACAGACAGACAGACAGACAGACAGGCAAGCAGACAGGCGACAGACAAACAGACAGACAGACAGAGAGGAGACAGACAGACAATCATACCCCTTAGAGTATAGAAAACTACAGTGAAAGATCTGACAGTACCAGAAGGATTGCAGCCTGTCTCCACTCATCGACTACAACCCCCCCCCCCCCACCATCCACACAAGAGTTCTTTGCTTGCTTTGTTCATTTTCTCCGTATTCATGACAGAGTTCTCTGCATCAAATGAACCTCACCCACACACACAAACAAAAAACACAGCTTTAATCACTCAATCCATTTTGCCCCACGGTGTATAGGAGACAGTGGGTAAAGCAGGGGAAATGCACTGCCCACCTCTCTCTTCTCTATAAACACTGACCTCAACTACACAACTGAAACCAAAAACGTTTGTACACTGGAGCGCGTCTCAGAGAGGTGTGGTGTTGCATTGTGAAACCCTCTTGGTTTGGTTAGTAAAGAGCCAGGCATCAACAGATGCAGCAGGACACTCTGGCTAGCCAGGAGGATGACGGTATGGAGTCGCACGCATGCACACACACACACACACACACACACACACACACACACACACACACACACACACACACACACACACACAATGAGAGAAGCAGAGAGAAAGAGGCAGCTTTAGAGGTAGAGCAAAAACAGGAAATGGGGGATTGTGGGTAATCTCTGTGCCGCTGACGTGACCAAGCGAACTGATCAACAAACAGAAGAGAGGATTAACCCACAGTGTGTGTGTGTTTGTGTATATGTGAGTGTGTGTATGTATATGTGAGTGTGTGTGTGTGTGTGTGTATATGTGAGTGTGTGTGTGTGTGGTTCATGCTTCAGTCCTGATTTACCACCTTAGAGACAGTCAGATGAGATGGTGATAACCTACACACTACAGCTGTGCTAACATGCAGCGTGCATTCAATACCATGATCCCACCAACACTTGGCTCTCTGATGTGCATCGACATCCCTAACGTCAAAGCAGAAACACACACGCTGTCATCAGTCCTGTCTTAGAGAAGGTGACATCACAGGTCACTCTAGCCACGCCCAGGTAACCTCTGACCTACCTTTAGGTGTATCGTTGTTCTGCTGTTGTCCATGTTTGGTTCCGTTTCCCTCTTTAGTCCCGATCCCACCCCCCATCCGGTTCTGTCCATTAGTGACATTCTTCTTTCTCTTGCTTCCTTTCAACCAGCTGAAGGTCTGACCCAGGGAACCTCCGGTCTTCTTCTGGCCACGTTGGGCCTTGCCTTCGCGGGCTAGGATTTCAGAGATGTCCCTGGGAACGAGCTCACCCACGGAGCTGCGTCGGGACATTACTCCTCTTTAGGGGTTTAAGGGATGGCCTCTCTGTCTTTATGTCCTTCTCTCTTTCTGTTTTTCCTCTCCTTTCCTCTTTGGAGGGGTCAGGGGTCAAGTTGGCTCCTCTCAACTTCTCTTTCAACCATCCTTCTGTCGTTTTCTTCTTCTTCTTCTTCTTCTTCTTCTTCTTCTTCTTCTTCTTCTTCTTCTTCTTCTTCTCTCTATTTCTGTATAGAGCACTGGGTCACCACCTGCTATAATAAGCAGAGGGTCACAGGGTCAGAAAGACGGAAGGAGAGAAGGAGAGAAAAAAGGGGCAGAAATCAAATCAAATGTTGATTGTCACATGCTTCGTAAACAACCGGTGTAAGATTGAAATGCTTCCTTTACGAGTCCTTTTCCAACCATACAGAGTTAAAGAGGTAGGGAGGAAAGAGAGAGAAAGGAAAGAGGACAAGGACAGAGATATTCACAGCGGAACGGTAATGCATGAAAAGCTCCAGCTCACAGTTACAACAAGAACTTTCCCACACACACAGTCCACCCTTCCTTCTCTCTCTCTCTCTCTGTCTCTCTCTCTTTCTGTCTCTCTCTCTCTCTCTCTCTCTCTCTCTCTCTCTCTCTCTCTGTCTCTCTCTCTCTCTGTCTCTCTCTCTCTCTCTCTCTGTCTCTCTCTCTCTCTCTCTCTCTCTCTCTCTCTGTCTCTCTCTCTCTCTCTCTCTCTCTCTCTCTCTCTCTCTCTCTCTCTCTCTCTATCTCTTTCTCTGTCTCTGTCTCGCTCTCTCTCTCTCGCTCTCTCTCTCTCTCTCTCTCTCCATTATTTTATTTGTGCGTGTGGAGAGAGGGAACACAGGGGAGGAGAGAAGAACCAGTACAGTGTGTGATCACATGTGGTTCACATCAGGATAAAAAAAAGAAGTTTTCGGTAAGGAGGGGAATAAAGAGAAATGGGGTGTGTAAGAGAGAGAGAGACATATAAAAGAGAAAGAGGGATGTGTAAAAGAGAGAGAGAGCGAAAGAAAGGGAGGGAGAGAGGGATGGGAAAAATGTGGGTACTTCCCCAGCCAACACCACCCTGTTCTGAGTTGTACCCACATTCCCCAGCCAACACCACCCTGTTCTGAGTTGTACCCACATTCCCCAGCCAACACCACCCTGTTCTGAGTAGTACCCACAATCCCCAGCCAACACCACCCTGTTCTGAGTTGTACCCACATTCCCCAGCCAACACCACCCTGTAAAGCCTGAATCAAATACACAACAAGAGGAGAAAATAACGAGCACCTCATGAAGAGCAGCTGGGAAACATCCACACACACTACAGTATTCAGAAGGTAACTTCCACCTCAGTCCTCTCTATCTACTGCTGGGAAACATCCACACACACTACAGCATTCAGAAGGTAACTTCCACCTCAGTCCTCTCCGTCTACTGCTGGGAAACATCCACACACACTACAGCATTCAGAAGGTAACTTCCACCTCAGTCCTCTCCTTCTACTGTAACTCTAAACGCTCTCTCTCTAACCCATCTCTGTACACACACACACACACACACACACACACACACACACACACACACACACACACACACACACACACACACACACACACACACACACACACACACACACACACACACACACACACACACACACACACACAGAAATGCGGACACACACAGCCTCTGGCAGGAACACACACACCAGCACTCCACTGTCTCTCACACCACGTTAATGTTAACAAAATGTTTTTCTCACTCTCCCTCTCTCCATGGCAACACACAAACTTGGTCTATCCAAGTACCCAAACTCTTTCTTACTCACATTGCGAACCATGCCTCTTCTCTTTTCCCCCTTTGGTGTTTCTCTCTCTCTCTCTCTCTCTCTCTCTCTCTCTCTCTCTCTCTCTATCTTTCTCTCTCCCTCTGTGCGCAGGCTGCAGTATTCTGTGTTTAGCAGTGTACGAGTGAATGAAGCTCCATGCTCAGTGCTGACTGTTTGTGCCTCCCTCTGTGGGCTAGCCTCCCCCTCCCACTTCCCACAGTGCTGTTAGCATTTGCCTCAGAGCTAGCTCTGCTAGCCTCTGCTCCCATTACAAACCCCACAGTACTAGCATTTGCCTCCGAGCTAGCTCTGCTAGCCTCTGCTCCCATTACAAACCCCACAGTACTAGCATTTGCCTCAGAGCTAGCTCTGCTAGCCTCTGCTCCCATTACAAACCCCACAGGACTAGCATTTGCCTCAGAGCTAGCTCTGTTAGCCTCTGCTCCCATTACAAACCCCACAGTACTAGCATTTGCCTCAGAGCTAGCTCTGCTAGCCTCTGCTCCCATTACAAACCCCACAGTACTAGCATTTGCCTCAGAGCTAGCTCTGTTAGCCTCTGCTCCCATTACAAACCCCACAGGACTAGCATTTGCTAGCTCTGCTAGCTCTGTACGGAATGAGAAGAGGAGGAAAGAAGAGGCTGGAGAGGGATAGTGAGGAGGTGAAGGAGACAGCAGGAGGAGAAAAGGCTAGGGGGAGGTGAAGTGGAGGACAGGAGGAGAAAAGGGTAGGGGGAGGTGAAGGACAGGACAGGAGGAGAAAAGGCTAGGGGGAGGTGAAGGACAGGACAGGAGGAGAAAAGGCTAGGGGGAGGTGAAGGACAGGACAGGAGGAGAAAAGGCTAGGGGGAGGTGAAGTACACAGCAGGAGGAGAAAAGGCTAGGGGGAGGTGAAGAGGAGGACAGGAGGAGAAAAGGCTAGGGGGAGGTGAAGGAGAGGACAGGAGGAGAAAAGGCTAGGGGGAGGTGAAGGAGACAGCAGCAGGAGAAAAGGCTAATGGGAGGTGAAGAGGAGGACAGGAGGAAAAGGCTAGGGGGAGGTGAAGAGGAGGACAGGAGGAGAAAGGCTAGGGAGAGGTGAAGAGGAGGACAGGAGGAGAAAGGCTAGGGGGAAGTGAAGAGGAGGACAGGAGGAGAAAAGGTTAGGGGGAGGATGGATCCAGGAGAGTGTTTAGTGATCAGATGGACTTACAAACTAACTACTTAGGGGATTTAAATGGCTGATATTCTACAACAGTGATATATCTTATATCGTATATCTAACATGAGCAGTAAAATAGCTCAGCAACACTTCAATGGATGGATTTAATCTGTAGCAATATTGAAATGCAGCATCTGGAAGTAAAGCAGTAGGGTGTTACCTAACCAAGAAGAGACCGACATATAGACCTACCCCTGCAGTCTCAGCAGTCTGCTCTTTCATCTCTTCGACAGGGCCCAGTCGTTAGCTGTCAGGAGTCCAGAACCAGTCATCTCTTCGACAGGGCCCAGTCGTTAGCTGTCAAGAGTCCAGAACCAGTCATCTCTTCGACAGGGCCCAGTCGTTAGCTGTCAGGAGTCCAGAACCAGTCATCTCTTTGACAGGGCCCAGCCATTAGACAGGGCCCAGCCATTAGACAGGGCCCAGTCATTAGACAGGGCCCAGCCATTAGCTGTCAGGAGTCCAGGACCAGTCATCTCTGTACTGATATATAGTAGGCTGTACTGATATATATATATATATATATAAATATATAGTAGGCTGTACTGATCTATAGTAGGTTGTACTGATATATATATAGTAGGCTGTACTGATATATAGTAGGCTGTACTGATCTATAGTAGGTTGTACTGATATATATATAGTAGGCTGTACTGATATATATATAGTAGGCTATACTGATCTATAGTAGGCTGTACTGATATATATAGTAGGCTGTATTGATATATATATAGTAGGCTGTACAGGTGCTTCTACACCTGCATTGCTTGCTGTTTGGGGTTTTAGGCTGGGTTTCTGTACAGCACTTTGAGATATCAGCTGATGTACGAAGGGCTATATAAATAAATTTGATTTGATTTGATTTGATACTGATATATATAGTAGGCTGTACTGATATATATATATATATATATATATATATATATATATATATATATATAGTAGGCTGTACAAATATATATATATATATATAGTAGGCTATACTGATATATATAGTAGGCTGTACTGATATATATAGTAGGATGTACTGATATATATAGTAGGCTGTACTGATATATATATATATATATATATATATATATATATAGTAAGTAGGCTGTACTGATATATATATATATATATTTATATATATATAGTAGGCTGTACTGATCTATAGTAGGCTGTACTGATATATATAGTAGGCTGTATTGATGTATATATAGTAGGCTGTACAGGTGCTTCTACACCTGCATTGCTTGCTGTTTGGGGTTTTAGGCTGGGTTTCTGTACAGCACTTTGAGATATCAGCTGATGTACGAAGGGCTATATAAATACATTTGATTTGATTTGATTTGATACTGATATATATAGTAGGCTGTACTGATATATATATATATAGTAGGCTGTACTGATATATATATATATAGTAGGCTGTACTGATATATATATATATATATATATATATATATATATAGTAGGCTGCACAAATATATATATATATATATATATAGTAGGCTATACTGATATATATAGTAGGCTGTACTGATATAT
This sequence comes from Oncorhynchus clarkii lewisi, assembly GCF_045791955.1. NCBI lineage: Eukaryota > Metazoa > Chordata > Actinopteri > Salmoniformes > Salmonidae > Oncorhynchus > Oncorhynchus clarkii. The sequence goes on from NC_092164.1 coordinate 67,512,098, forward strand.
ATAGTAGGATGTACTGATATATATAGTAGGCTGTACTGATATATATATATATATATATATATATAGTAAGTAGGCTGTACTGATATATATATATATATATTTATATATATATAGTAGGCTGTACTGATCTATAGTAGGCTGTACTGATATATATAGTAGGCTGTATTGATGTATATATAGTAGGCTGTACAGGTGCTTCTACACCTGCATTGCTTGCTGTTTGGGGTTTTAGGCTGGGTTTCTGTACAGCACTTTGAGATATCAGCTGATGTACGAAGGGCTATATAAATACATTTGATTTGATTTGATTTGATACTGATATATATAGTAGGCTGTACTGATATAAATATATATATAGTAGGCTGTACTAATATATATATAGTAGGCTGTACTGATATATATATATATAGTAGGCTGTACTAATATATATATAGTAGGCTGTACTGATATATATAGTAGGATGTACTGATATATATAGTAGACAGTGTCTGTGTGTGTTTGTTCGTATTGAAGGCATGTACAGTGTCAATGTGTGTGTGTGTGTGTGTGTGTGTGTGTATGTGTGTGTGTGTGTGTGTGTGTGTGTGTGTGTGTGTGTGTGTGTGTGTGTGTGTGTGTGTGTGTGTGTGTGTGTGTGTGTGTGTGTGTGTGTGTGTGTGTGTGTGTGTGTGTGTGTGTGTGTGTGTGTGTCCTCTTTGGTGTTAGGGTGGGGTAACCTTGAACCAGACTTTAGTTTAGTCATGCAGAACAGATTGAAATGCTTAAACGTCTCCATGGCAACATGACAGGAAAACAGTAACTTTCTACTGCCCCCAAACTGCTGTGATTTAACGTAAGAGAGCTCAGTGTGTTTGAGGGAGCCTCGAGCTCAGTGTGTAGGAGGGAGCCACGAGCTCAGTGTGTTTGAGGGAGCCTCGAGCTCAGTGTGTTTGAGGGAGCCACGAGCTCAGTGTGTTTGAGGGAGCCTCGAGCTCAGTGTGTTTGAGGGAGCCTCGAGCTCAGTGTGTTTGAGGGAGCCTCAAGCTCAGTGTGTGTGAGGGAGCCTCGAGCTCAGTGTGTAGGAGGGAGCTACGAGCTCAGTGTGTTTGAGGGAGCCTCGAGCTCAGTGTGTGTGAGGGAGCCTCGAGCTCAGTGTGTGTGAGGGAGCCTCGAGCTCAGTGTGTGTGAGGGAGCTACGAGCTCAGTGTGTAGGAGGGAGCTACGAGCTCAGTGTGTAGGAGGGAGCCTCGAGCTCAGTGTGTTTGAGGGAGCCACGAGCTCAGTGTGTATGAGGGAGCCACGAGCTCAGTGTGTAGGAGGGAGCTACGAGCTCAGTGTGTAGGAGGGAGCCACGAGCTCAGTGTGTGTGAGGGAGCCTCGAGCTCAGTGTGTTTGAGGGAGCCACGAGCTCAGTGTGTGTGAGGGAGCCTCGAGCTCAGTGTGTGTGAGGGAGCCACGAGCTCAGTGTGTGAGGGAGCCTCGGGCTCAGTGTGTATGAGGGAGCCACGGGCTCAGTGTGTAGGAGGGAGCCACGAGCTCAGTGTGTAGGAGGGAGCCTCGAGCTCAGTGTGTGTGAGGGAGCCTCGAGCTCAGTGTGTAGGAGGGAGCTACGAGCTCAGTGTGTTTGAGGGAGCCTCGAGCTCAGTGTGTGTGAGGGAGCCTCGAGCTCAGTGTGTGTGAGGGAGCTACGAGCTCAGTGTGTAGGAGGGAGCTACGAGCTCAGTGTGTAGGAGGGAGCCTCGAGCTCAGTGTGTTTGAGGGAGCCACGAGCTCAGTGTGTATGAGGGAGCCACGAGCTCAGTGTGTAGGAGGGAGCTACGAGCTCAGTGTGTAGGAGGGAGCTACGAGCTCAGTGTGTGTGAGGGAGCCTCGAGCTCAGTGTGTTTGAGGGAGCCACGAGCTCAGTGTGTGTGAGGGAGCCTCGAGCTCAGTGTGTGTGAGGGAGCCACGAGCTCAGTGTGTGTGAGGGAGCCTCGGGCTCAGTGTGTATGAGGGAGCCACGGGCTCAGTGTGTAGGAGGGAGCCACGAGCTCAGTGTGTAGGAGGGAGCTACGAGCTCAGTGAGTCCAGATTTATTCCAAATTGTGTTGTGTTACAGCCTGAATTTAAAACTAGATGTTTTTGTCACTGGTCTACACACAATACACCATCATGTCAAAGTGGAATTGTATTTTTAGAAATGTTTACAAATGAATAAAAAATGAAAAGTTGAAATACCTTTGAGTCAATAAGTATTGAACCCCATTGTTTTTGGCAAGTTCAGGAGTAAACATGTGCTTCAAAAAATATCTTAAAGGATTTGGCCCTTTTTGTCAAATTTCACCTAAAATTACACTCCCAAATCGAACTGCCTGTAGCTCAGGATCTGAAGCAAGGATATGCAAATGATTTAGATGATATTCTTGGTACCATTTCAAAGGAAACACTTTGAAGTTTGTGGAAATGTGAAAGGAATGTAGGAGAATATAACACATTAGATCCGGTAAAAGATTAATACAACGAAAAAAACAACAGTTTTTTTGTATTTTTTTTGGTACAATCATCTTTGAAATGCAAGAGAGAGGCCATAATGTATTATTCCAGCCCAGGTGCGATTTAGATTTTGACCACTAGATGGCAGTAGTATATTTGTAAAGTTTTAGACTGTCAGAAGGTCAAACGACCACCCCTCATCACTGTCAAACGCTCCCTAAAACACTTCTGCGAGCAAGCCTTTCTAATCGACCTGGCCGGGGTATCCTGGAAGGATATTGACCTCATCCCGTCAGTTGAGGATAACTGGTTGCTCTATAAAAGTAATTTCCTCACCATCTTAGATAAGCATGCCTCGTTCAAAAAATGCAGACCTAAAAACAGATATAGCCCTTGGTTCACTCCAGACCTGACTGCACTCAACCAGCACAAAAACATCATGTGGCGGGCTGTCATAGCATCGAATAGTCCCCACGATATGCAACTGTTCAGGGAAGTCAGGAACCAAACACAACCAGTCAGTCAGGAAAGCAAAGGCTAGCTTTTTCAAGCAGAAATTCGCATCCTGTAGCTCTAACTCCAAAAAGTTTTGGGACACTGTAAATCCCCCCCCCCCCCCCCCTTCGCCCAAGCCTCCCCAGCTTCTCCTTCACCCAAATCCAGACAGCAGATGTTCTGAAGGAGCTGCAAAACCTGGACCCGTACAAATCAGCTGGGCTAGACAATCTGGACCCTCTCTTTCTAAAATTATCCGCCGCCATTGTTGCAACCCCTATTACCAGCCTGTTCAACCTCTCTTTCGTATCGTCCGATATCCCTAAAGATTGGAAAGCTGCCTTTTCAAAGGGGGTGACACCCTAGACCCAAACTGTTACAGACCTATATCCATCCTGCCCTGCCTATCTAAAGTCTTCGAAAGCCAACATAATAAACAGATCACTGACCATCTCGAATCCCACCGTGCCTTCTCCGCTGTGCAATCTGGTTTCCGAGCCGGTCACGGGTGCACCTCAGCCACGCTCAAGGTACTAAACGATATCATAACGATATCATTCATCGACCTGGCCAAGGCTTTCGACTCGTCAATCACCGTATTCTTATCGGCAGACTCAACCGCCTTGGTTAATCTAATGACTGTCTCGCCTGGTTCACCAACTACTTTGCAGACAGAGTTCAGTGTGTCAAATCTGAGGTCATGTTGTCCGGACCTCTGGCAGTCTCTATGGGGGTACCACAGGGTTCAATTCTCGGGCCGACTATTTTCTCTGTAAATATCAATGATGTCGCTCTTGCTGCGGGCGATTCCCTGATCCACCTCTATGCAGACGACACCATTCTGTATACTTCTGGCCCTTCCTTGGACACTGTGCTAACTAATCTCCAAACGAGCTTCAATGCCATACAACACTCCTTCCGTGTCCTCCAACTGCTCTTAAACACTAGTAAAACCAAATGCATGCTTTTCAACCGTTCGCTGCCCGCACCCACCCGACCTAGAATATGTGGACAACTATAAATACCTAGGTGTCTGGCTAGACTGTAAACTCTCCTTCCAGACTCATATTAAACATCTCCAATCAAAAATCAAATCTAGAATCGGCTTTCTATTTCACAACAAAGCCTCCTTCACTCACACCTCCAAACTTACCCTTGTAAAACTGACTATCCTACCGATCCTCGACTTTGGCAATGTCATCTACAAAATAGCTTCCAACACTCTACTCAGCAACCTGGATGCAGTCTATCATATTGCCATCCGTTTTGTTACCAAATCACCTTATACCACCCACCACTGCGACCTGTATGCTGTAGTCGGCTGGCCCTCGCTTCATATTCGTTGCCAGACTCACTGGCTTCAGGTCATCTATAAAGCTATGCTAGGTAAAGCTCCGCTTTATCTCAGTTCACTGGTCACGATAACAACATCCACCCGTAGCACACGTCCCAGCAGGTATATCTCACTGGTCATCCCCAAAGCCAACACCTCATTTGGCCGCCTTTCCTTCCAGTTCTCTGCTGCCAGTGACTGGAACGAATTGCAAAAATCGCTGAAGTTGGAGACTTTTATTTCCCTCACCAACTTTAAACATCTGCTATCTGAGCAGCTAACGAATCGCTGCAGCTGTACATAGTCTATCAGTAAATAGCCCACCCAATCTATCTACCTCATCCCCATACTGTTTTTATTTTATTTACTTTTCTGCTCTTTTGCACACCAGTATCTCTACTTGCACATCATCATCTGCTCATTTATCACTCCAGTGTTAATCTGCTAAATTGTAACTATTCGCTCCTATGGCCTATTTATTGTCTACCTCCTCATGCCTTTTGCACACACTGTATATAGACTTTCTTTTTTCTACTGTGTCATTGACTTATTTATTGTGTTTTTGGCTTATTGTTTATTCCATGTGTAACTCTGTGCAAAATCCTAGAAGACCTGGTTCAGTTTGCTTTCCACCAGACACTGGGAGATACCTTGCAGCAGGACAATAACCTAAAACACAAATATACACGGGAGTTGCTTAGAAGACAGCAATGAATGTTCCTGAGTTGCCTAGTTACAGTTTAGACTTACATTGGCTTGAAAATCTAAAACAAGACTTGAAAATGATTGTCTAGAAATGATCAACAACCAACTTGACAGAGCTTGACAAATGTTTCAACTAATAATGTGCAAATATCGTACAATTCAGGTGTGCAGAATTCTTTGAGACTTACCCAGAAAGACTCACAGCTCTTCGAGACTTACCCAGAAAGACTCACAGCTCTTCGAGATTTACCCAGAAAGACTCACAGCTCTTCGAGATTTACCCAGAAAGACTCACAGCTCTTTGAGACTTACCCAGAAAGACTCACAGCTCTTCGAGACTTACCCAGAAAGACTCACAGCTCTTCGAGATTTACCCAGAAAGACTCACAACTCTTCAAGACTTACCCAGAAAGACTCACAGCTCTTCGAGACTTACCCAGAAAGACTCACAGGTGGTATCCCTGCCAAAGGTGCTTCTACAAAATATGAACTAGGGGGTTTGAATACTTCTGATATTTCTGTATTCCATTTTCAATAAATGTGCAAAAACTTTGTCATGATCGGGTATTGTGTGTAGATGGGTGAGACTCCATTTTGAATTCAAGGCCTGGAACAACAAAATGTGGAATATGTCCAGGGGTATGAATACTTTCTGAAGGCTGTGTGTGTGTACTGTATGTATGTGCGCATTTGTGTGTTTGCACATGCTTGCGAACGTGTGTGTGTGTGTGTGTGTGTGTGTGTGTGTGTGTGTGTGTGTGTGTGTGTCTGTGTATGTTTGCACATGCTTGCTTGCATGCGAACATGTGTGTGTGTGTGTGTGTGTTTCTCAGAGTGAATCAGAATAATTTAACCACCAGCACAGTGTGAGTCTACTGGGGAATTTACCACCATATCTGGTCTTCCAACTAACACCACACACACACACAGAGAGAGAGAGAGAGAAGCCTGTTAATGTTCTTTACTCTTACTCTGTCCAGTTGTCATTTAGTTGGTTATGACATACCAGTGTACCAGTCATATGCATTAAGATGTACTATATCTGCAGTATGGAATAGGCCGTAACCCCTGAAAACGCAGCTATGTTTTACAGGCCATAAAATAAAGCTCCTCTGATTTTTTTATATACACACTCAAAATACCAAGTATGAGTTATATGTTGGACCCACATTGGCACCAAAGCATTAGTTTAAAGCCCTCCTTGACCAGTCTCTGCGAGAGTGGTTATAGATCAGCAGTGAGAGCATTCTCAGAGAACCCCAGGTATTCTTATTCTCCTGCCAACCGTTGGCCCAACATTCCATTCCCTGTTACTATGGAGACTGGACAGACCCCGGGATAAATCAGCTTGCAAACTAGGACTAGGAGAAGCTAGCCAGTCATGTCTACAGTGTATATTTTAAGGCACAACCTCAACCTCAAACCTTAAGCCTCACCCTAGCCTGAGTCAATCAACACACCTCAGCTTCAGCCCCCCCCGGATGTCCTAAAATGTGCACCTTGGAGCTCTTTTTATCCAATTGGTAGTTACAGGCTTGTCTCATCGCAGCAACTCCCGTACAGCCTCGGGAAAGGCGAGAGCCGTGCATCCTCCGAAATATAACACAACCAAGCCAAACTGCTTCTTGACACAATGCCCACTTAACCCGGAAGCCAGCCGCACCAATGTGTCGGAGGAAACACAGTACATCTGGCAACACTGCGCCCAGACCGCCACAGGAGTCGCTAGTGCGAGGTGGGACAATGACATCCCTGCCTGCCGAACCCTCCCCTAACCCAGACGGCGCTGGGCTAATTGTGCGCCGCCCCACAGGTCTCCCGGTCGTGGCCCGGCTACGACAGAGCCTGGACTCGAACCCAGAATCTCTAGTGGCACAGCTAGCACTGCGATGCAATGCCCTAGACAACTGCGCCACTCAGGAGGCCCTCGTTGAGCTCTTTAACGTCCTGCCTCAGGGCTATTGTTGAAAAAGGACCCTGCCACATGGAGAAAAGACCTTCAACTGAGTATGGTGAACAATGAGAGCAGGATTGACGAAGGCAAAGCGTTGAATCATTGTCATCTCTCGAGGAAAGGTGATGTGTGTGTGGGGCGGGTGGCATTGTGTGTGTCTCTGCGTGCGTGTGTGTGTGTATGTGTGTGAGTGTGTGCGCGTGTGTGTGTGCGCGCGCGTGTGTGTGTGTGTGCGTGTGGTGTGTGTGAGTGTGTGTATGTGTGTGTGTGTGTGTGTGTGTGTGTGTGTGTGTGTGTGTGTGAGTGTGTGCGCGTGCTACCAGCGCTGGCACTTACTGACCAGGGTTGATGCAACAGAGGACAGGAAATCCACACTGCCGGTTAGGATAAGCCTTCCTCTCACAACTCCACATTCCCAACTTGCCTTTGTCCTCTCCTCTCTTTCTGCACCGACAACCAGCTCTTTCTGAAACATACACACATATATATATACACACACACACAGACATACATAAATACATATACACACACACACACACACACACACAAAACATGCACTCAGAACACAGGCTAAAACTGCAAGGTACATGACAGACATTTCTGTAAAGAGCCTGAACACATTCAACTATCTGCTGGTTATTTATAACTTCTATCAGCTGGACAAAGGATGGATGGAAGCAAGATAGAGAGAATGAGAAAGAGAGAGAGAGAACGAGAGAGAGAGAACGAGAGAGAGAGAACGAGAGAGAGAGAAAGAGAGAAAGAGAGAGAGTGAGAGAGAGAGAGAGAGAGAGAGAGAGAGAGAGAGAGAGAGAGAGAGAGAGAGAGAGAAAGAGAGACAGAGAGAGAGAGACAGATTGTGAATGGTAGTAATACTAGTTTACTGGGCTGCATTAGTAGAGGGAGAGGCTCCGAGGGGATATTCATATGTAAACCAGAGAGAATGAATCTGACCGCACAGCAGACTGCTTTGTCTGTACAGGTCACAGTGACAGATTATGTGTGGTTTGGACAGGGGAAAACTCAATTAAGACACACACTCTCTGTCTCTCTCTCTCTCTGTTTCTCTCTCTGTCTCTCTCTCTCTCTGTCTCTTGCTCTCTCTGTCTCTCTCGCTCTGTTCCCTGTGAAGTTATGACACCCTGAACCACTCAATCTCCCTCTGCATTCCTGCACCCTGCACCCTGATCTGTCTGTCCTACACAATGGACTGGCAGGGAGAGGGAGACATAGGAAGGGGGGAGAGGGAGTCATAGAGAGGGAGGGGGGATAGGGAGGGAGGGGGGATAGTTAGGTAGGGAAGAAGAGGGAAGCATAGAGAGGGAGGGGGAATAGGGAGGGAGAGTGAGGCATAGAGAGGGAGGGGATTAGGGAGGCATAGAGAGGGGGGGGGTAGAGAGGGAGGGGGGAGAGGGAGAGAGAGAGGGGGTGCTGTATTAGGGGGAAGTATTAGGGGAAGAGAGGGGGTGCTGTATTAGAGGGAAGTATTAGGGGGATGAGAGGGGGTGCTGTATTAGGGGGAAGAGAGGGGGTGTAGTATTAGGGGGAAGAGAGTGGGTGCAGTATTAGGGGGAAAATAGGGGGTGTAGTATTAGGGGGAAGAGAGGGGGTGTAGTATTAGGGGGAAGTATTAGGAGGAAGAGAGAGGGTGCTGTATTAGGGGGTAGAGAGGGGGTGCAGTATTAGGGGGAATAGAGGGGTGCTGTATTAGGGGAAGATTAAGGGGGAAGAGAGGGGGTGCTGTATTAGGGGGAAGTATAAGGGGGAAGAGAGGGGGTGCACTGTTAGGGGGAAGAGAGGGGGTGTAATATTAGGGGGAAGAGGGGGGTGCAGTATTAGGGGGAAGTATTAGGGGGAAGAGAGGGGTGCTGTATTGGGGGAAGAGAGCAGGTGCAGTATCAGGGGGAAGAGAGGGGGTGCTGTATTAGGGGGAAAAGAGGGGGTGCACTATTAGGGGGGAGAGAGGGGGTGTAGTATTAGGGGGACGATTAGGGGGAAGAGGGGGGGTGCTGTATTAGGGGGAAGAGAGGGGGTGTAGTATTAGGGGGGGAAAGAGGGGGTGCTGTATTAGGGAGAAGTATTAGGGGGAAGAGAGGGGGTGCTGTATTAGGGGGAAGAGAGGGGTGCAGTATTAGGAGGGAAGTATTTGGAGAAAGAGAGGGGGTGCAGTTTTAGGGGGAAGTATTAGGGGGAAGAGAGGGGGTGCAGTATTTTGAGGAAGTGAGCGGGTGCAGTATTAGGGTGAAGAGAGGGGGTGCACTATTAGGGGGAAGAGAGGGGGTGCTTTATTAGGGGGAAGAGAGGGGGGTGCTGTATTAGGGGCAAGAGAGGGGAGTGCGGTATTAGGCGGACGAGAGGGGGGTGCTGTATTGGGGGGACAAGAGGGGGGTGCTGTATTAGGTGGAAGAGAGGGGGTGCTGTATTAGGTGGACGAGAGGGTTGTGCTGTATTAGGGGGAAGAGAGGGGTTGTGCTGTATTAGGGGGAAGAGAGGGGGTGCTGTATTAGGTGGACGAGAGGGGGGTGCTGTATTAGGGTGACGAAAGGGGTTGCTGTATTAGGGGAAAGAGAGGGGGGAGCTGTATTAGGGGGAAGAGTGCGACGTGCTGTAGAAGCTGTATAAAGATCTACAGGCCCCACCTTCGGGACGGTTGAGCTAACGTAGGCTAATGTGATTAGCATGAGGTTGTGAGTAACAAGAAAATCTCCCAGGACATAGACATCTGATATGGGCGGAAAGCTTAAATTCTTGTTAATCTAACTGCACTGTCCAATTTACAGTAGCTATTACAGTGAAAGAATATCATGCTATTGTTCGAGGAGAGTGCACAGTTTTGTACTTGAAAATTTATATATTGACCGATTAGGCACATTTGGGCAGTCTTGATACAACATTTTGAACAGAAATGCAATGGTTCATTGGATCAGCTTAAAATGTTGCTGCCATCTAGTGGCCAATATCTAGGTCAGAAAATGGCCTTTCTCTTGCATTTCAAAGATGATGGAACAAAAATAATAATAACATAACATAATAAAAATAACTTCATAATAAAAAATAAAAATAAAAACGTATAATAAAAATAACATATTTTTTGTATTTTTCTTTTACCAGATCGAATGTGTTATATTCTCCTACATACATTCATTTCACATTTTCAACAACTTCAAAGTGTTTCCTTTCAAATCAATAATACGCATATCCTTGCTTGAGCTCCTGAGCTACAGGCAGTTAGATTTGGGTATGTCATTTTAGGCAAAATTTGACAAAAAGGTCCGATCCTTATTAAGAAGCTTTTGGGATTTAGATGTGGTGCTCCGGTACCGCTTGCCGTGTGGTAGCAGAGAGAACAGTCTATGACTAGGGTGGCTGGATTCTATGACAATTGTTTTTGGGCCTTTTTTTAGGGGCTTCCTCTGACACCGCCTGGTATAGAGGTCATGGATGGCAGGCAGCTTGGCCCCAGTGATGTGCTGAACGTTACGCACTAGCCTCTGTAGCGCCTTGCGGTCGGAAATGGAACAGTTGCTGTACGAGGCGGTGATGCAACCAGTCGGAATGCTCTCGATGGTGCAGCTGTAAAACCTTTTGAGGATCTGAGGACCCATGACAAATCTTTTCAGTCTCCTGAGGGGGAATAGGTTTTGTTGTGCCCTCTTCACGACTGTGAAAGTTCGTTGGTGATGTGGACACCAAGAAACTTGAAGCTCTCAACCTGCTCCACAGCCCTATCGATGAGAATGGGGGCCCTCCTTTTTCTGTAGTCCTCGATCATCTCCTTTGTCTTGATCACGTTGAGGGAGAGGTTGTTTTCCTGGCACCACACTGCCAGGTCTCTGTCTCATCGTTGTCGGTGATCAGGCCTACCACTGTTGTGCAAACTTAATGATGGTGTTGGAGTCGTGCTTGGCCACGCAGTCATGGGTGAACAGGGAGTACAGTAGGGGACTGAGGGGCCCCAGTGTTGAGGATGAGCGTGGCGGATGTGTTGTGATGTATTCTATTCTATTCTATTCTATTCTGTTCTGTTCTATTCTATTCTATTCTGTTCTGTTCTGATCTATTCTGTTCAATTATGTTCTATTCCGTTCTGTTGTATTCTATTCAATTATGTTCTATTCTGTTCTGTTGTATTCTATTCTAGTATATTCTATTCATGAAGCTGGTTGAGAGAATGTCAAGGGTGTGCAAAGCTGTCATCAAGGCAACGGGTGGCTATTTGAAGAATCTCAAATATAAACAACTTTTTTTTGGTTACTACATGATTCCATATGTGTTATTTCATAGTGTTGATCTGATGTCGTCACTATTAGTCTAAGATGTGGAAACTAGTAAAAACAAAGAAACAAACCCTTGAATGAGTAGGTGCTCTAAAACTTTGCACCGGTCGTATATACAGTTTATCTTCTGTTGTGTAGATCCCACTGTGTGTTTTAATGATCGATAAAAACATTGGATTAAAGTAGATGAACTTTGGGGTCACCCCTCACTTCAAAAACATTAACATGAAATGTTTTGGTGTTTAACGTCCTGAAGGGTGTGGCTCCATGCGTTGTTTGGGATTGGTTTTCCATCCACCCAGTATTCCTCTTCCCTCTCTCTCCTCCTCCCACTCTTCCCTCTCTTCCCTCTCTCTCCTCCTCCCTCTCTTCCCTCTCTTCCCTCTCTCTCCTCCTCCCTCTCTTCCCTCTCTTCCCTCTCTCTCCTCCTCCCTCTCTTCCCTTTCTCTCTCCTCCCTCCCTCCCTCTTTTCCCTCTCTCCTCCTCCCTCCCTCTCCCTCTCTTCCCTCTCTTCCCTCTCTCTCTCCTCCCTCCCTCCCTCTCTCTCTTCCCTCTCTCTCCTCCTCCCTCCCTCTCTCTCTCCTCCCCTCTCTCTTTTCTCCTCCTTCTCCCTCCTTCTTTCTCTCTTTTCTCCTCCTTCTCCCTCCCTCTTTCCCTCTCTCTCTCTCTTTTCTCCTCCCTCACCCTATTTCTCTCTTTCTCTTGTTCTCTCTCTCCTCCTCTCTCTCTTTTCTACTTATTCTCCCTCATTCTTTCCCTCTTTCTCTCTTTTCTCCTTCTTCTCCCTCCCTCTTTCCCTCTCTCTCTCTCTTTTCTCCTCCCTCACCCTATTTCTCTCTTTCTCTTGTTCTCTCTCCTCCCTCTCTCCAGGAACTAAAATGTCGGTTCCATCCTCTCCACGGGGGTCATTACACAGGACAATGACATCACAATCAGGATGTACGTATGATGTGACCTTTGATCTCTCTCAACTGAACTTTATTAAAACAAAAAGGGTGTGGACGATGGACACAGGAAACGACTAATAACATTATAAGTGCCACTATCTCTATTTGGATCCCAAATTCACCCTGAAAATGACCCCATTACAACATTTACAACATTTTTAAAAACTCTCTCAACACGTACAGTACATCATTAGAGGCTCTAAAACTGTTACTAAGTATTGCACATTTAGCCTGGTATGGATGGTGTTCCCCTGAATATAACACACACACACACACACACACACACACACACACACACACACACACACACACACACACACACACACACACACACACACACACACACACACACACACACACACACACACACCATGACTCACTCTCAACAGCAGATGCTCTCAGGGCTGTAAACAGCAGAGACTGGAGTATAGGAGTATAGGTGTAAATGGTAGTACAACTCCAAGGGAATACGGGGTCATTTGGAACGCAACCCCTAGAGCGAAGGTGTGGTTGGATTACGTGGTTCAGCTCAATGGGAAGGATGAAATATTTCACCTAAAGAGAGAAAAGAAGGGAGAGAGAGAGAGATGGGAGAGAGAGAGAGAGAGAGATAGGAGGAGAGAGAGAGAGAGAGAGAGATGGGACAGAGAGAGAAGGGAGGGAGAGAGAGGATGAGAGAGAGATGAGAGAGAGAGAGAGAGAGAGAGAGAGAGAGAGAGAGAGAGGTGAGTAACAACAGAGGAATGCTGGATTTCAAATGGAACTAGTGACTAAAATGTGTTATACCATCTCTCTCTATTCAATTTCAAATGTGATATTATGTACAAAAGGGAAAATAAATAAGCATAAATATGGGTTGTATTTACAATGTTGTTTGTTCTTAACTGGTTGTCCTTTTCTTGTGGCAACAGGTCACAAATCTTGCTGCTGTGATGGCACACTGTGGTATTTCGCCCAGTAGATGTGGGAGTTTATCAAAATCGGGTTTGTTTTCAAATTCTTTGTGGATCTGTGTAATCTGAGGGAAATATGTCTCTCTAATATGGTCATACATTTGGCAGGAGGTTAGGAAGTGCAGCTCAGTTTCCACCTCATTTTGTGGGCAGTGTGCACATAGCCTGTCTTCTCTCTCTCTCTGTCTCTCTGTCTCTCTCCCTCTCCCTCTCCGTTACACCCTCTTCCTCTCCCTTTCTCAATATGTTACACCCTCTCCCATTCTGGGGACATTCTCAGACACTCCATCATTCTGATTGGCTTCTCCAGAGCCTCTCTTTTTCCAAGTCATTACATCAACACACACACACACACACACACACACACATTACAAACTCCATCAACATCATACAACCCTTCAATGAACCTTCACGATGTAGGATCTCCAACCGAAGACGTGGATATAAACATGTCTTGCTGTATCTCTTGTTACACTGTTGACTCTTTATCACAATGCTACTGACAGACAGACAGAACCCACACTGTGACTGAACCAACAGAGAGGATAGCTACTCAGTAACTTCTACCTCCACCTATGTTCTGTCTCAGTGGGACATTTAGTAACTTCTAGCTCCACGTATGTTCTGTCTCAGTGGGACATTTAGTAACTTCTACCTCCACCTATGTTCTGTCTCAGTGGGACATTCAGTAACTTCTACCTCCACGTATGTTCTGTCTCAGTGGGACATTCAGTAACTTCTATCTCCACGTATGTTCTGACTCAGTGGGACATTCAGTAACTTCTACCTCCACCTATGTTCTGTCTCAGTGGGACATTCAGTAACTTCTACCTCCACCTATGTTCTGTCTCAGTGGGACATTCAGTAACTTCTACCTCCACCTATGTTCTGTCTCAGTGGGACATTCAGTAACTTCTACCTCCACCTATGTTCTGTCTCAGTGGGACATTCAGTAACTTCTACCTCCACGTATGTTCTGTCTCAGTGGGACATTCAGTAACTTCTACCTCCACCTATGTTCTGTCTCAGTGGGACATTCAGTAACTTCTACCTCCACAAATATTTAGTTTCCTAAAGTCCTGATTACCCCCACCCACAGACAGATGATCTCACCATCCAACACAGGGAGAGGAACGAAAGAAAACAGAGGAAAGAGAGGGAATCAAGGTAGAGAAGGGATGATATTAACTAACAGGAGAGGAAAAGAGTGTTTTTCTCTGCTAGACCCTCATGGCTCTACTTGAGGTTTTGTGTGTATGCAAGAAAGAGAGAGAGAGAGCGAGAGAGACAGGGAGGGAGAGAGACAGGGAGAGAGAGAGAGAGAGAGAGAGAGAGAGAGAGAGAGACAGAGAGAGAGAGAGAGAGAGACAGAGAGAGAGAGGCAGAGGGAGATAAGGAGAGAGTGAAATGAAGGGAGAGAGATAGTGTGTGTATGTCTGTGTCCCTCCCTCTCTCTCTCTCTAAGGGTCTGAGAGTCAAGGCATGGGATTAATGTAACCATAGTAACTCTGACAGCCATTGTTTTGTGTGTTGGCTGTTGGCCTTGCTGTGCTATGCTGTGGAGGATCACTAGAGTTTAGTTTAGTCACAGCTGGTGTGTGTGTGTGTGTGTGGGGGGGGGGGGGGGGGGGGGGGGGGTTCTAGTTCTGGACACTGTTTCAACATTGTACTTGATGTGATAATACCAGGACAACATGTATTGAGGCTTAATGCTTCTTCCTTAATGTGGAGAGGAGAGGAGAGGAGAGATGTCACAGCATTCTATTAAACTGATATATACTGCAGTATGACGTCTTAACTATTAAACTGATATATTATATACTGCAGTATGACATCTGAACTATTAAACTGATATATTATATACTGCAGTATGACATCTTTAGTATTAAACTGATATATTATATACTGCAGTATGACATCTGAACGATTAAACTGATATATTATATACTGCAGTATGACATCTTTAGTATTAAACTGATATATTATATACTGCAGTATGACATCTGAACTATTAAACTGATATATTATATACTGCAGTATGACATCTGTACTATTAAACTGATATATTATATACTGCAGTATGACATCTGAACGATTAAACTGATATATTATATACTGCAGTATGACATCTGAACTATTAAACTGATATATTATATACTGCAGTATGACATCTGAACTATTAAACTGATATATTATATACTGCAGTATGACGTCTTTAGTATTAAACTGATATATTATATACTGCAGTATGACATCTGAACTATTAAACTGATATATTATATACTGCAGTATGACGTCTTTAGTATTAAACTGATATATTATATACTGCAGTATGACATCTGTACTATTAAACTGATATATTATATACTGCAGTATGACATCTGAACGATTAAACTGATATATTATATACTGCAGTATGACATCTGAACTATTAAACTGATATATTATATACTGCAGTATGACATCTGAACTATTAAACTGATATATTATATACTGCAGTATGACGTCTTTAGTATTAAACTGATATATTATATACTGCAGTATGACATCTGTACTATTAAACTGATATATTATATACTGCAGTATGACATCTGTACTATTAAACTGATATATTATATACTGCAGTATGACATCTGTACTATTAAACTGATATATTATATACTGCAGTATGACATCTGTACTATTAAACTGATATATTATATACTGCAGTATGACATCTTTAGTATTAAACTAATATTATATACTGCAGTATGACATCTGTACTATTAAACTGATATATACTGCAGTATGACATCTGTACTATTAAACTGATATATACTGCAGTATGACATCTTTACTATTAATCTGATATATTATATACTGCAGTATGACATCTGAACTATTAAACTGATATATTATATACTGCAGTATGACGTCTTTAGTATTAAACTGATATATTATATACTGCAGTATGACATCTGAACGATTAAACTGATATATTATATACTGCAGTATGACATCTGAACTATTAAACTGATATATTATATACTGCAGTATGACATCTTTAGTATTAAACTGATATATTATATACTGCAGTATGACATCTGAACGATTAAACTGATATATTATATACTGCAGTATGACATCTGAACTATTAAACTGATATATTATATACTGCAGTATGACGTCTTTAGTATTAAACTGATATATTATATACTGCAGTATGACATCTGAACGATTAAACTGATATATTATATACTGCAGTATGACATCTGAACTATTAAACTGATATATTATATACTGCAGTATGACGTCTTTAGTATTAAACTGATATATTATATACTGCAGTATGACATCTGAACGATTAAACTGATATATTATATACTGCAGTATGACATCTGAACTATTAAACTGATATATTATATACTGCAGTATGACGTCTTTAGTATTAAACTGATATATTATATACTGCAGTATGATATCTGTATTATTAAACTGATATATAATATACTGCAGTATGACATCTGTACTATTAAACTGATATATTATATACTGCAGTATGACATCTGAACGATTAAACTTATATATTATATACTGCTGGATGACATCTGAACTATTAAACTGATATATTATATACTGCAGTATGACGTCTTTAGTATTCAACTGATATATTATATACTGCAGTATGACATCTGAATGATTAAACTGATATATATTATATACTGCAGTATGACATCTGAACTATTAAACTGATATATTATTTACTGCAGTATGACGTCTTTAGTATTAAACTGATATATTATATACTGCAGTATGACATCTGAATGATTAAACTGATATATATTATATACTGCAGTATGACATCTGAATGATTAAACTGATATATTATTTACTGCAGTATGACGTCTTTAGTATTAAACTGATATATTATATACTGCAGTATGACATCTGAACGATTAAACTGATATATTATATACTGCAGTATGACATCTGATCTATTAAACTGATATATTATATACTGCAGTATGACATCTTTAGTATTAAACTGATATATGATATACTGCAGTATGACATCTGAATGATTAAACTGATATATTATATACTGCAGTATGACATCTGAACTATTAAACTGATATATTATATACTGCAGTATGACGTCTTTAGTATTAACCTGATATATTATATACTGCAGTATGACATCTGAACGATTAAACTGATATATTATATACTGCAGTATGACATCTGAACGATTAAACTGATATATTATATACTGCAGTATGACATCTGAACTATTAAACTGATATATTATATACTGCAGTATGACATCTTTAGTATTAAACTGATATATTATATACTGCAGTATGACATCTTTAGTATTAAACTGATATATTATATACTGCAGTATGACATCTTTAGTATTAAACTGATATATTATATACTGCAGTATGACATCTTTAGTATTAAACTGATATATTATATACTGCAGTATGACATCTGAACGATTAAACTGATATATTATATACTGCAGTATGACAGTAGCTTCACAAAATATTCACCCCCCCTGGACTTTTTCCACATTAGAAGAAGTTACCTCACACTGAACCGTTAACCAGTGTTTGTACTAGGTCTCACTGAACTGGGGAGGATCCCTGTAGAAGTTACCTCACACTGAACCGTTAACCAGTGTCTGTACTAGGTCTCACTGACCTGGGGAGGATCCCTGTAGAAGTTACCTCACTCTGAACCGTTAACCAGTGTCTGTACTAGGTCTCACTGACCTGGGGAGGATCCCTGCAGAAGTTACCTCAGACTGAACCGTTAACCAGTGTCTGTACTAGGTCTCACTGACCTAGGGAGGATCCCTGTAGAAGTTACCTCACTCTGAACCGTTAACCAGTGTCTGTACTAGGTCTCACTGACCTCGGGAGGATCCCTGTAGAAGTTACCTCACACTGAACCGTTAACCAGTGTCTGTACTAGGTCTCACTGACCTGGGGAGGATCCCTGTAGAAGTTACCTCACACTGAACCGTTAACCAGTGTCTGTACTAGGTCTCACTGACCTGGGGAGGATCCCTGTAGAAGTTACCTCACACTGAACCGTTAACCAGTGTCTGTACTAGGTCTCACTGAACTGGGGAGGATCCCTGTAGAAGTTACCTCACACTGAACCGTTAACCAGTGTCTGTACTAGGTCTCACTGACCTGGGGAGGATCCCTGTAGAAGTTACCTCACACTGAACCGTTAACCAGTGTCTGTACTAGGTCTCACTGACCTGGGGAGGATCCCTGTAGAAGTTACCTCACACTGAACCGTTAACCAGTGTTTGTACTAGGTCTCACTGACCTGGGGAGGATCCCTGTAGAAGTTATCTCACACTGAACCGTTAACCAGCGTCTGTACTAGGTCTCACTGACCTGGGGAGGATCCCTGTAGAAGTTACCTCACACTGAACCGTTAACCAGCGTCTGTTCTAGGTCTCACTGACCTGGGGAGGATCCCTGTAGAAGTTACCTCAGACTGAACCGTTAACCAGCGTCTGTACTAGGTCTCACTGACCTGGGGAGGATCCCTGTAGAAGTTACCTCACACTGAACCGTTAACCAGCGTCTGTACTAGGTCTCACTGACCTGAGGAGGATACCTGTAGAAGTTACCTCACTCTGAACCGTTAACCAGTGTCTGTACTAGGTCTCACTGACCTGGGGAGGATCCCTGTAGAAGTTACCTCACACTGAACCGTTAACCAGTGTTTGTACTAGGTCTCACTGACCTGGGGAGGATCCCTGTAGAAGTTACCTCACACTGAACCGTTAACCAGTGTCTGTACTAGGTCTCACTGACCTGGGGAGGATCCCTGTAGAAGTTACCTCACACTGAACCGTTAACCAGTGTTTGTACTAGGTCTCACTGACCTGGGGAGGATCCCTGTAGAAGTTACCTCACACTGAACCGTTAACCAGTGTCTGTACTAGGTCTCACTGACCTGGGGAGGATCCCTGTAGAAGTTACCTCACACTGAACCGTTAACCAGCGTCTGTACTAGGTCTCACTGACCTGGGGAGGATCCCTGTAGAAGTTACCTCACACTGAACCGTTAACCAGCGTTTGTACTAGGTCTCACTGACCTGGGGTGGATCCCTGTAGAAGTTACCTCACACTGAACCGTTAACCAGTGTCTGTACTAGGTCTCACTGACCTGGGGAAGATCCCTGTAGAAGTTACCTCACACTGAACCGTTAACCAGTGTTTGTACTAGGTCTCACTGACCTCGGGAGGATCCCTGTAGAAGTTACCTCAGACTGAACCGTTAAACAGTGTCTGTACTAGGTCTCACTGACCTGGGGAGGATCCCTGTAGAAGTTACCTCAGACTGAACCGTTAAACAGTGTCTGTACTAGGTCTCACTGACCTGGGGAGGATCCCTGTAGAAGTTACCTCACACTGAACCGTTAAACAGTGTCTGTACTAGGTCTCACTGACCTGGGGAGGATCCCTGTAGAAGTTACCTCAGACTGAAACCATTTAAGACAGTAGAAGAAAAAGGAAGAAATGTAACATGTAATGGTCCCTGTCTGGCTCACTTGATAGATCATGGCATTAGTAATTCCAGGGTCAAAGGGTTTGGTTAAAAGCATCTGTTACACGGAATATGTTATGTTATGTAAAAAATAAACACACAAAAAAACATGAATATAAAGTCACGGAAGAGGCAGATATAATCTTCGACCTGTACCTAAGAGTGAGGAAGTGGGTGAAGTAGCCCTACGCCATGTTATTTTCATAGAGAGATGTTGACTCATCTCACGTAAAACACAGCGAGCCATCGCTTCATTCCGCCTTTACTCTATCTCTCCAATCTCTCTTTCATCGGAGAGAGAGAATAGATTTATAAGGTGGTGTCTATGATGGGGAGAGGGTTGAGAATTACATGATGAAACAGAATATACAAGTTTGAGCAACATATTAATTGACTCTTGGTTATGCCCGTAGAACAAGCTATTAAACGTTAAAGTTTTTTTATTGTTCTACGATAAATGCTATATCCAACAAAGGAACATACTGGAAGTACGGCACCTCCTCGACAGACCATACTGTAGGACACTCAGGTCGAGATCCAATCAGATCAAAGCGTCAGTCAGCGAGAGCAGACACCCGCATAGCGGATGTTTTGGCTTGTCGGAGGTAGAAGTGCTTTGGAGCCAAATCGATGAGCAGCTGCTCTTGGGGTCATTGTCACAAAGCCACAGATCAAATCAAATTGTATGGGTCACATGAGTCGAATACAACAGGTGTAGACCTTACAGTGAAATGCTTACTTACAAGCAGCTAAACAATAATGCAGTTTTTATATATATATATATATATATACGACTAAGAAATAAAAGTAACAAGTATTTTAAGAGCAGCAGTAAAATAACACTAGCGAGACTATATACAGGGGGGTACCGGTACAGAGTCAATGTGCGGGGGCACTGGTTAGTCGAGGTAATTGAGGTAATATGTACATGTAGGTAGAGTTATTAAAGTGACTATGCATAGATAATAACAGAGAGTAGCAGCAGTGTATAAGAGGGGACGGGGACGGGGGGTTAATTAACATTGACTAGATGTTCAGGAGTCTTATGCATTGGGGGTAGAATCTGTTTAGAAGCCTCTTGGACCTAGACTTGGAGCTCCGGTACCGCTTGCCGTGTGGTAGCAGAGAGAACAGTCTATGACTGGGGTGGCTGGGGTCTGACAATTTTTAGGGCCTTCCTCAGACACCACCTGGTATAGAGGTCCTGGATGGCAGGAAGCTTGGCCCCAGTGATGTACTGGGCTGTACGCACTACCCTCTGAAGTGCCTTGCTGTCGGAGGCCGAACAGTTGCCATACCAGGCAGTGATGCAACCGGTCAGGATGCTCTCGATGGTGCAGCTGTAGAACCTTTTGAGGATCTGAGGACCCATGCCAAATCTTTTCAGTCCCCTGAGGGGGAATAGGTTTTTGTCTTGATCACTTTGAGGGAGAGGTTGTTGTCCTGGCACCACACGGCCAAGTTTCTGACCTCCTCATCCCTATGGGCTTTAGCTAAGTGTGCTAACACAGTCTTGTGACATTCAGGAGACCCGGTTAGCATCCAGTCAGTCACAAGAGCAAGATGAATTAGGTAGTGGAAAAGATATCCTTAGAAGGGCTATGACAGGGCTATTCACATTTCCTTCTAAAGTATCCATAGATAGGAACAGAAGGCACGACCATGTTCCAGAGTCATAGATTTCAGGAATGAGGCCATAACAGCTTGTAGCCCAAATGGTTAAAACGCTAGGGTCAAATTCATTGGAAGAAAATAAATTCAACGTGCCACATTGTCTTCAGAAACTACCAGAACCCTGTTTATTGTAGAGAGCATCTGTTCTCTTCTACAATTCCTGGCTGGAAAAGTACCAGGATGTTGAATCTGAATTTAGAGAACTGAATTTGAAAACTGAATCTGAATGCATCTGAGAAATTGCAAATATGACAATGAATGCAATATCTACCATATTTATATTGAATTTGAAATTTCAGTTACATTGAAATTAACTTTAAAAACTGAATGAAACAGTAATTCAATTTCAAATCATGTTAATTTTATGAATTCAATTGTTTAATTTGTGCATTCCAAATTTGACAATATTACGTTTTAATTCAATGTTGAAATCACTCCGCACTTGTGTTAGAAGTTAAGAGCAAAAAAAAAGTAGTCTATATAGAAATAATTACGCTCAAATTGAAAAATCATGAAAGGACACAATGAGCATTTCTGTCATCCTAATGGAGGTGTAGATTACATTTCACATTCCAAGGCTTCTTGGGATTTCTCTTAATGCCACTCGGTGCAGCCAATGGCACAATGGCACGGTCCGCTTTAGGTAATAATGCCGGGAGACGCTTGTGGACTTCACATCTTTTTTATTTTATTTATTTATTTCAACTTTATTTAACCAGGTAGGCTAGTTGAGAACACCTTTATTTAACCAGGTAGGCTAGTTGAGAACACCTTTATTTAACCAGGTAGGCTAGTTGAGAACACCTTTATTTAACCAGGTAGGCTAGTTGAGAACACCTTTATTTAACCAGGTAGGCCAGTTGAGAACACCTTTATTTAACCAGGTAGGCTAGTTGAGAACACCTTTATTTAACCAGGTAGGCTAGTTGAGAACACCTTTATTTAACCAGGTAGGCTAGTTGAGAACACCTTTATTTAACCAGGTAGGCTAGTTGAGAACACCTTTATTTAACCAGGTAGGCTAGTTGAGAACACCTTTATTTAACCAGGTAGGCTAGTTGAGAACACCTTTATTTAACCAGGTAGGCTAGTTGAGAACACCTTTATTTAACCAGGTAGGCCAGTTGAGAACACCTTTATTTAACCAGGTAGGCTAGTTGAGAACACCTTTATTTAACCAGGTAGGCTAGTTGAGAACACCTTTATTTAACCAGGTAGGCTAGTTGAGAACACCTTTATTTAACCAGGTAGGCTAGTTGAGAACACCTTTATTTAACCAGGTAGGCTAGTTGAGAACACCTTTATTTAACCAGGTAGGCCAGTTGAGAACACCTTTATTTAACCAGGTAGGCTAGTTGAGAACACCTTTATTTAACCAGGTAGGCTAGTTGAGAACACCTTTATTTAACCAGGTAGGCTAGTTGAGAACACCTTTATTTAACCAGGTAGGCTAGTTGAGAACACCTTTATTTAACCAGGTAGGCTAGTTGAGAACACCTTTATTTAACCAGGTAGGCTAGTTGAGAACACCTTTATTTAACCAGGTAGGCTAGTTGAGAACACCTTTATTTAACCAGGTAGGCTAGTTGAGAACACCTTTATTTAATTAACCAGGTAGGCTAGTTGAGAACAAGTTCTCATTTGCAACTGCGACCTGGCCAAGATAAAGCATAGCAGTGTGAACAGACAACACAGAGTTACACATGGAGTAAACAATTAACAAGTCAATAACAAAGTAGAAAAAAAAGAGAGTCTATATACATTGTGTGCAAAAGGCATGAGGAGGTAGGCGAATAATTACAATTTTGCAGATAAACACTGGAGTGAAAAATGATTAGATGGTCATGTACAGGTAGAGATATTGGTGTGCAAAAGAGCAGAAAAGTAATAAATAAAAACAGTATGGGGATGAGGTAGGTAAAAATGGGTGGGCTATTTACCGATAGACTATGTACAGCTCGGTTAGCTGCTCAGATAGCAGATGTTTGAAGTTGGTGAGGGAGATAAAAGTCTCCAACACCGTAATGGGAAAATCCGGCTATAGTGGATCTGATTGAATCAGGGCCCTCAGTATAACATCATCGTTATGGAGGATAACATATGCTGATACATGTTTAAAGAATGGATTCCTCTGAACCACCGTTTAGAGAAAGAGACAGACACAGAGTCTGGCCAAGGAGAAACCATGACTATGACAGACGGAGGACTTTGTACCTAACTGATATAATGACTGTAAAATGTCCAGTTGTATATGTTTCCACACCACCCACGGAGTTACAGATAGACCAAGAGGACTTTTATTGAGAGTTTAGCGCCGCCTTGTGGTGACTTTAATGTAAACGTGGAGTCTTCTGTAGCTCAGTTGGTAGAGAATGGGAGCTTGCAACGCCAGGATATTGGGTTTGATTCCTGCGATCCCCCCATAAGTAAGATGAATGCATGCATGAATGTAAGTCACTTTGGAGAAAAGTGTTTGCTAGATGGGATATAAGTATGTCAACATCAGATCTGTCGATTAATTATCAACTTAGATATAAATTCCATTACTTTACAACAAAGAACACGTGAATGATTATCTTTCTCAAGACAGACAGACTGCAGGAAGGAACACCTGTGTTCTATCATGTATATCCCCAGGGATTTGGGGGGAAAACCAACCCCGTTCTCTGATATCTTGTGTGAGGCAGGCGAAGAGCACAGGGCTATATAAAGATGGCTCGATAATGAACAGGCATTGGAGGAATCCACGGCCCGCTCACCACACACACACACACACATATATACACCCACACACTTCCTCCTATTAAGTCATCCCCGCCTTCTCTCTTCTCCAATTGGATATTGCCACTATGGCCCCTCCCCATAAGAACTTTGTCAAACAACTGTCAAAGCGTTCTAATTTGCATTCTCATGGAATGTAACTGTCATGGAACATTGGTTCCAACATGGTGCCAATTTAAATGAAGGGAAAAAAATGATCTATTGCTAAGCTGTAGTCTGTGTGTCCTCTGGACCCTGGTCAAATGTAAATGCACTGCTTAGGGAAGTGGGTGCCATTTGGGAACCAACTTATATCTATGACAGAGCCAGACCACTCTGTCTCCTCTTTCTCCCTACAGACAAGTGTTTATTAATACATGTAAACCGAATCATAGTCGCCAGGGCAACGCATAGCAGCCCACTGACTGGTGGAGAGGAGGCAGAGTCAATCCTCTCTCTCTCTCTATCTCTTTCTTTCTCCCTGTCTCTTTCTCTCTCTCTCTCTCTCTTTCTCTCTCTCTCTCTCTCTCTCTCATCTCTCTCATCTCTCTCTCTCTCTCTCTCTCTCTCTCTCTCTCTCTTTCATCTCTCCTTCCTTTCTCTCTTATCCTCCCCTCACTCTCTCTTCTCCAGACCCACTGTCTTAGTTTCATCTTGTGGATATACTGTCTAAGGACAGAGGAGAGGAGAAAAGGATTGGAGAGAAAGTATCTGCTGAATGGTAAGTTTATCAAACATATCTAATAACATCAACTTCAAGTCTGTGCGTTTTTTTGAGATCGTGGTCCAACAGCTACTTAAAGTGTGTTTCTGGATCGGTTTTCAGAGTGTTTATCTGTAAAGCAGAGACACAGTTATTTATGTCCTGATAAAGTAGTTGTTTGGTCAGTGCAGGTTTGTACCTCTCTGAATCTGAATAATCTGCTGTAGGGCAGTTTGTGGACAGTCAACTGTAAAGCAGTTTGTGGACAGTCAACTGTAGGGCAGTTTGTGGGCAGTCAACTGTAGGGCAGTTTGTGGGCAGTCAACTGTAGGGCAGTTTGTGGACAGTCAACTGTAAAGCAGTTTGTGGACAGTCAACTGTAGGGCAGTTTGTGGACAGTCAACTGTAAAGCAGTTTGTGGACAGTCAACTGTAGGGCAGTTTGTGGGCAGTCAACTGTAGGGCAGTTTGTGGACAGTCAACTGTAAAGCAGTTTGTGGACAGTCAACTGTAAGGCAGTTTGTGGGCAGTCAACTGTAAGGCAGTTTGTGGGCAGTCAACTGTAAGGCAATTTGTGGGCAGTCAACTGTAAGGCAGTTTGTGGGCAGTCAACTGTAAGGCAGTTTGTGGGCAGTCAACTGTAAGGCAGTTTGTACATGTACATAAGCGGGAGACTCATGACGGAGGCTCTGTAGGAATGTGTCTTCTCCAAGCGTACCCTGCCCAGGCAGGAAGAGAGAGACAGCTGGTCCCCCTGCCATGCCGGTAACTGTCAATCCTAGGACACCGGCGACACTGCAGAGAGACTGGCACTGAAAACAGTGGTTAAATGTACATAAATTGTTCATAAGAGGGGTACAGAGGGGTACAGCTAGGTAGTTTTCCAGAGTCCATTCACAGGTTACAAAAACTGACACAGTATATGACACAGGAAGTACTTGTATACAGCAGTGGTTTTCTTTTGAGTTAACAGCTCATACATTTTTTTTTTTTGGGGGGGGGGGGGGGGGGGGGGGGTTGCCTCTAAAGACAGGTCCTGTCCTACAAGAACAGTTGGTTTTGTTTAATTGGTGGGTTCACAAAAAAACACTAAAACGTCAACAACGAGTCCAACAATAAGTAATAAGTGAGTCTTACAGAATAAGCTAATGCTAGCTCCGGCTAACTTAACAGGCCAAGTCATTACAGCTAAACACCGAGCTTAGTCTTCCTGACGCAGTGTGAATAGTTTGTCCATCGACTGGTACATGACATGTTAGGACGATGTACTCTGTAATGTACTCTATGTCATAACAGTTGCTAAAGCGTTAGAGCCAGAGGCTACGAGCCAGGCTAGAGGGTGTCACAGTGTTTCTGTGAATGCCTGTGTATTAGGATATAGGTCAATGTGTGTCCCCATAAGAATAAGAGTAAACGCACAGTGTGCGTGTGTGTGTGTGTGTGTGTCTGTGTGTGTGTGTGTGATCCCAGCTGTCCGTTGGTGCTAGGCTAGGGCAGCTGTCCCGTGGTGACTGACGTTCTTTAGGCTTATTGCTGTAATGCACCCCACCTCACCGTAACCCCTACCCCGCCTGACCCCTTCCTCTGTTTCCAGTTGACTAAAACATCCTGATCGAAGACAACACCACCCCAGTCTGTTGAATGTGTTTCAACCTATAGACTCTGTGGTTGGCATGCCTGTCCGCCAAAACAAACTGTTTCCTATATGGTCGCAGCTGGCTTTTTCTACAATATCACATTATTAGGTTTACAATATTACTCACAACTTCTGTTCGCTCTTCATCTTCTTCCTCTTCATCACAGGGCATGGAAGACCAAGAGACTGAGCTGCCGATGGACCCGGAAATCTGCTTCGATCCGCTGTTCATCGACGAGGAAGATAAGAATGGGGACGATGGTGTTGAAGAGGAGACAGGCGCTTCATTCCAGCCTCTACTGGGAGATACCAGAACAGACACAGTCCTGACGGGCTCAGCTCACAGTCAGTCCTCCCTATCGGATACCTGCAGAGAGACACACCTGGATGAGACACAAGCCCAGTTCAAGGACATGGACACCATGTTTAGAAGTCGTGTCGGAGAAACGACAGACTCGTTTGGGTCTCACCTGTCGACGACGGCCCAAATTAACACACACCTTAGTGGGTTAGGACAGATCCAGCCACACCTTAGTGGGTTAGGACAGAACCAGCCACACCTTAGTGGGTTAGGACAGAACCAGCCACACCTTAGTGGGTTAGGACAGAACCAGCCACACCTTAGTGGGTTAGGACAGATTCAACCACACCTTAGTGGGTTAGGACAGATTCAACCACACCTTAGTGGGGTAGGACAGAACCAACCACACCTTAGTGGGTTAGGACAGAACCAACCATACCTTAGTGGGTTAGGACAGAACCAGCCACACCTTAGTGGGTTAGGACAGATCCAGCCACACCTTAGTGGGTTAGGACAGAACCAGCCACACCTTAGTGGGTTAGGACAGAACCAGCCACACCTTAGTGGGGTAGGACAGATCCAGCCACACCTTAGTGGGTTAGGACAGAACCAGCCACACCTTAGTGGGTTAGGACAGATCCAGCCACACCTTAGTGGGGTAGGACAGAACCAACCACACCTTAGTGGGTTAGGACAGATTCAGCCACACCTTAGTGGGGTAGGACAGATTCAACCACACCTGAGGGAGATGGATGACCTATTGAAGAGTTGTGAAGACATGACAGGTGTCTCCATCGCCTCCTGCCTGTCCACCATGTACACAGACACACACCTGTCTGGAGCAGCTCAGAACCAGAATCAGTCAGACATACAGAAGATGGTTGCTATGATGGGGAGCTGTGGTGGTAATGAGTGTCACACAGGTGGATCCATCCTGACCTACACAGACACACACGTGGAGGAGTCTAGGAACCAGTGCCAAAGCCACCTGAAGGAGGTGGAATCCATTTTGGATCAGAGTGGAGCCACAGGAGCCGCTGTCCAGCCTCAGTTGCCTCCTCTTACCGCCGCAGGCACTCAGCTGAGTGGCACTATGGCTGAGTATCAGACCGAGCTAATGGCGATGCTGGCCATGTTAGAGAACTGTATGGAGGAGGCAGGGATTACCTTTGACCCTTTAGAGTGGACTTACCCTAGTTTACCCAAAGGATACGGCCAACCCAACCCCAACATGAAAAAGGTAGCACAAGACAGACACATGGAGAGAGGAGTCGCAACACAAGGACACAAGGAGTCTGTGGGATGTGTGGCTATGAAGCCATATTTGGGAAGTACCTTTGGCCAATTTGAGCCCCCAAGCTACCAAGCTATCTCCACAGAAAGACACTCGGATGAGTTAGGAGACTGTGGAGATACACACACAAGAGGGTCCATGTCCACGGTGGTATGTGACGAGGACACAGAAGGACATGTCTCCGGTGTTTCTGTGGGGGACACAGAGGCTCACATTATCTGGGGTCAACAACTAGAGACAGGGCTGGGAGGGGTGGAGATGAGGGGATCCGTGCAGGAGTTGGAGGTGCTGGGTACTGCGCTAGAGGGGTGCATCGAGGAGGTGGAGAAACTGGAGAAGAGACGGAATGAACTGATGGGAGAGCTGCAGGCACTGAGAGAGGAGAAGACGGGGACAGAGGAAGGGAGTGAAGGAGGGCAGGCGGCACAGTTAAGCCAGGTGCTGAATATTGAGGCAGACGGGAGGAGGGAGGCGCGGATGAGGGAGTGGCAGTCTTTGAGGGCTGAGAGGAGTGAGGAGCAGAGGAGGCTGTCCAGTGTGCGTCTGGAGAGGCAGGGTCTTCAGGAGGAGATTAGGAGGCTGAAGAGGAGGCTGTTCTCTGTCGCCAGGGAGTGTGCTCACAACCAGGTCACCCTGGCAACCCAGCAGCGTGAGGTTGCCCTGCTAAACAAAGAACAGGTAGGGGCTGGAGTGTTCTTCTGACCATTCCAGAACTTTCTGAGTATCCACTACACTTCTGGGTGTTCAGGATATACATGAGTATCCATTACACTTCTGGGTGTTCAGGATATACATGAGTATCCACTACACTTCTGTGTGTTCAGGATATACATGAGTATCCACTACACTTCTGTGTGTTCAGGATATACATGAGTATCCAATACACTTCTGGGTGTTCAGGATATACATGAGTATCCACTACACTTCTGTGTGTTCAGGATATACATGAGTATCCACTACACTTCTGGGTGTTCAGGATATACATGAGTATCCACTACACTTCTGTGTGTTCAGGATATACATGAGTATCCAATACACTTCTGGGTGTTCAGGATATACATGAGTATCCAATACACTTCTGAGTGTTCAGGATATACATGAGTATCCATTACACTTCTGGGTGTTCAGGATATACATGAGTATCCACTACACTTCTGTGTGTTCAGGATATACATGAGTATCCACTACACTTCTGTGTGTTCAGGATATACATGAGTATCCAATACACTTCTGGGTGTTCAGGATATACATGAGTATCCACTACACTTCTGTGTGTTCAGGATATACATGAGTATCCACTACACTTCTGGGTGTTCAGGATATACATGAGTATCCACTACACTTCTGTGTGTTCAGGATATACATGAGTATCCAATACACTTCTGGGTGTTCAGGATATACATGAGTATCCACTACACTTCTGGGTGTTCAGGATATACATGAGTATCCACTACACTTCTGTGTGTTCAGGATATACATGAGTATCCAATACACTTCTGTGTGTTCAGGATATACATGAGTATCCACTACACTTCTGGGTGTTTCAGCACCTTTTTAATTATTATTATTTTTATTTAACCAGGAAGGCCAGTTGAGAACAAGTTCTCATTTACAACTGCGACCTGGCCAAGATAAAGCAAAGCATTACGACAAAAACAACACAGAGTTACACACGGGATTAACAAACATTCAGTCAATAACACAATAGAAAAATCTGTATACAGTGTGTTCAAGTAGTAAGGAGTAGGAAGTAAGGAGGTAAGGCAATAAGTAGGCCAATAGTGGCGAAGTAATTACAATGTATCAGATTAACACTGGAGTGATACACGTGCAGACGAGGATGTGCAAGTAGAAATGCTGGTGTGCAAGAGAGCAGAAAAACAAAAACACATATGGGGATGAGGTAGTTGGTAGGATGGATGGGCTGTTTACAGATGGGCTGTGTACAGCTGCAGCGATCGGGTGTCCATATACCTTCTGAGCATCCATGAATCTTCTGGTGTTCCAGCACCTTCTGAGCATCCATGAATCTTCTGGGTGTTCCAGCACCTTCTGAGTATCCATGAATCTTCTGGTGTTCCAGCACCTTCTGAGTATCCATGAATCTTCTGGGTGTTCCAGCACCTTCTGAGTATCCATGAATCTTCTGGGTGTTCCAGCACCTTCTGAGTATCCATGAATCTTCTTGGTGTTCCAGCACCTTCTGAGTATCCATGAATCTTCTGGGTGTTCCAGCTCCCTCTGAGTATCCATGAATCTTCTGGGTGTTCCAGCACCTTCTCAGTATCCATGAATCTTCTGGGTGTTCCAGCACCTTCTGAGTATCCATGAATCTTCTGGGTGTTCCAGCACCTTCTGAGTATCCATGAATCTTCTGGGTGTTCCAGCACCTTCTGAGTATCCATGAATCTTCTGGGTGTTCCAGCACCTTCTGAGTATCCATGAATCTTCTGGGTGTTCCAGCACCTTCTGAGTATCCATGAATCTTCTTGGTGTTCCAGCACCTTCTGAGTATCCATGAATCTTCTGGGTGTTCCAGCACCTTCTGAGTATCCATGAATCTTCTGGGTGTTCCAGCACCTTCTGAGTATCCATGAATCTTCTGGTGTTCCAGCACCTTCTGAGTATCCATGAATCTTCTGGTGTTCCAGCACCTTCTGAGTATCCATGAATCTTCTGGGTGTTCCAGCACCTTCTGAGTATCCATGAATCTTCTGGGTGTTCCAGCACCTTCTGAGTATCCATGAATCTTCTGGTGTTCCAGCACCTTCTGAGTATCCATGAATCTTCTGGTGTTCCAGCACCTTCTGAGTATCCATGAATCTTCTGGGTGTTCCAGCACCTTCTGAGTATCCATGAATCTTCTGGTGTTCCAGCACCTTCTGAGTATCCATGAATCTTCTGGTGTTCCAGCACCTTCTGAGTATCCATGAATCTTCTGGGTGTTCCAGCACCTTCTGAGTATCCATGAATCTTCTGGGTGTTCCAGCACCTTCTGAGTATCCATGAATCTTCTGGTGTTCCAGCACCTTCTGAGTATCCATGAATCTTCTGGTGTTCCAGCACCTTCTGAGTATCCATGAATCTTCTGGTGTTCCAGCACCTTCTGAGTATCCATGAATCTTCTGGGTGTTCCAGCACCTTCTCAGTATCCATGAATCTTCTGGGTGTTCCAGCACCTTCTCAGTATCCATGAATCTTCTGGGTGTGCCTTCTGTGCTAGACAACCTTCTGAATGTTCCTAAACCGTCAGTATTCCAAAACCTTATGTGCATTCTAGAACCTTCTTGAGTGTTTTGTATATCCCGAACCCCTAGAATATTGTATGAGTGTTCTAGAGTATTTCAAATGTTAAATGTTCTAGAACACTGAGTGTTCCAGAACCCTCTGCTGCGTCGATCAGAGCTCAAAAGGCAATGCAGGTTATTCTCTCTCTCTCTCTCTCTCTCTCTCTCTCTCGCTCGCTCGCTCTCTCGCTCTCTCTCTCTTGCTCTCTCTCTCTCGCTCTCTCTCTCGCTCTCTCTCTCTCTCTCTCGCTCGCTCTCTCGCTCTCCGTCTCGCTCTCTCTCTCGCTCTCCGTCTCGCTCTCCGTCTCTTCCCCAGCTGGAACTTGACGCACTGATCATCAAGCTGACGGAGGAGGTGTCTCAGCTTCGCTCCACCCACCAGTCCCAGCTCTCCACTCTGCAGTCCCAGCTCCAGACCCACAGCCAGACACCCAACCCCATAGAGGAGATGACCCAGAGCAAGAGGAACTCCTGTGGGGAGTTACAGCAGTACCTGCAGGGGGGGCTCAAGGCCCTGGAGGAAAGGTATTCTCTCTCAACATTGCCAGGCGTTATCATAACTCAAAGGTGGTCTCTAGTCAAGCATGGCACTAGGATTGACACAGCAATTATGAGGTACGCACTTATCATGATTGGTACTATGATCATTAATTATATATCATGATACCAAATTCCAATAGCCCCAGTATTGTTATTTTACTGCTGCTCTTTAATTATTTGTTATTCTTATCTCTTTTTTTTTGGGGGGGGTGGTATTTTCTTAAAACTGCATGGTTGGTTAAGGGCTTGTAACTAAGCATTTCACTGTAAGGTCTACTACACCTGTTGTATTCAGCATTTCACTGTAAGGTCTACTACACCTGTTGTATTCAGCATTTCACTGTAAGGTCTACTGCACCTGTTGTATTCAGCATTTCACTGTAAGGTCTACTACACCTGTTGTATTCAGCATTTCACTGTAAGGTATACTACACCTGTTGTATTCAGCATTTCACTGTAAGGTCTACTACACCTGTTGTATTCGGCGCATGTGACAAATACAATTTGATTTGATCCCGTACATAGATTTGCAGATGTTTTGTCAGGTGCACTGAAATTCATTATCCTCTCTCCTCCTCCCCAGGTATGAGCCAATGCTGCTGGCCCTGTTGAAGCGGAGGGAGGGGACGTCAGAGGCCCTGGTGAAGGCCAGGCAGCAGGCCCAGGAGCTGAGGGCCCGCCGGGGGCCCCTGAGGGAGGAGGGACAGAGGCTGGGGCTGCAGAGAGCCTGCCTGGAGGAGAGACTCAAACTGACGGAGACACACAGGAGAGAGGACGTGGAGCAGTATAGGGTATGGAGGGATGAAGGGAGGGATGGAATGAGACACACAGGAGAGAGGACGTGGAGCAGTATAAGGTATGGAGGGATGAAGGGAGGGATGGAATGAGACACACAGGAGAGAGGACGTGGAGCAGTATAAGGTATGGAGGGATGAAGGGAGGGATGGAATGAGACACACAGGAGAGAGGACGTGGAGCAGTATAAGGTATGGAGGGATGAAGGGAGGGATGGAATGAGACACACAGGAGAGAGGACGTGGAGCAGTATAAGGTATGGAGGGATGAAGGGAGGGATGGAACGAGGGAGAGGTCCAGTAGATAAGGTTGGAATTACAAGGCTGTCCAAGACACGCTCATAACAAATCAAGGCACCTCCAACACACACAGAGACAGAGATTAGAACACCAGTCTTTCAATACATTATAAACACTAATGTCAGGTTTATGAAACCTTGTCTCCCTCCCCACAGGAGACAGTGGACCGGCTGGAGGAGACCAGCAGAGAGCAGAAGATGGAGCTACAAATTCAGAAGAGGAAAACCAAGGAGATGGAGGAACTGAGAGACAGTCTTACGAAAGAAGTCTACCTGTACAGGTGAGACAATTGACCATTTCAAGCTCCTAATTCAACCTTTCCGGAATTTACCACACAGCCAACAAATAATATCAGCATTAGCTATTAAAATCAGTTCATTAAAATGATACATCACTAGTTTATAACATGGTTAACATGTTGTCTGTAATCTGGGGATTTTTTTTGTTCTCCTTACAGAGGCATCGTCGAGGACCATAACAAGAATGATCTCACCAGTGTGAGGGAGGAAACATGACCACTGGGACTAATAGAAGTCAAATATAATATGACTGTACATATCATTAAGAACACCTTCCTATTATTGCTTTGCAGTTCTTGACACAAACCAGTGCGCTTGGCACCTACTACCACACTCTGTTCAAAGGCAGTTACACATGTTGCCTTGTCCATTCACCCTCTGAATGACACACATATACAATCCATGTCTCAACTGTCTCAAGGCTTAAAACTCCTTCTCTAACCCCGTCTCCTCCCCTTCATCTACATGTCTCCTCCCCTTCATCAACATGTCTCCTCCCCTTTCATCTACACTGATTGAAGTGGATTTAATAAGTGACATCAATAAGGGATCATATCTTTCACCTGGATTCACCTGGTCAGTCTATGTCATGGAAAGAGCAGGTGTTCTTAATGTTTTGTATACTCAGTGTAAGTCAGTTTTAGGTAACGAGACGAACTGCCCTTTGTCTGTACACAGTCACTTCTATTATAACCTGCTTTACAAATATACTTTTCAGATGCATGTGTGAGTATTATCTGGAACGATAAGAGAGAGACATTGAAAATGTTTTTTTTTTTTTTTAAACAAGGGAAAAAGAAAGATGGCTGGTTCGTACACTGGCAGCAAAAACCTGAGTAACCAATCAGGTTTGGAAAGCGGTCTCTTTTAAACATCAAAATCTCAACAACATCATTATCATTCTATATTTAGACATTGTTAAACATCTGTAGAGCAGAAGGTTCTGGAACAGTCTGAAGATGGATGTGATTTTTGTATTCTTTATAGAGAGCATTGCGGTCATGAATACATTTTAAAAAAGGGTGTTGTGTTCTTTTAAACTGTAAACTATCTTGAGTGTTGGTGAGGAGTTTACTGCCATTAGTCAGAACACAGGGCCTGCCTTCCCAAATCGCACTCTATCCTCTACGTACTGCACTACTTTTGACCCTGGCCCGGTGTCAGGGAATAGGGTGCACTATACAGGGAACAGGGTGCCATTTGGGAAGGCCCAAGCAGCGAGAAGGAAGGTGTGCATATAAGGGCAAACACGGTGGAATGTTTTTTAAACAATGACAGAAGCTAATGGAGTGAGTTTTGAGCCCAGGGAATATAGGGACCAATGTTCCAAATGGCACCCTATTCCCTGTGTCGTGCACTACTTTCGACCAGGACTTATAGGGAACAGGTGTACCATTTGGGACACATGTAAATAGGGAAGATATCACCTTACACACTTATTAATAAAACTATGGCCAGCATCAGACAGTTGGTTTTTTAAAAGCAAACATGTCAAGAGGTTTAAAAATAGTCCCTTTCTGTATTTAATAAGATTACGTTAGTCATTTGTATGTCTCTCCCGGTCTGTGATTATTAACCGAGGGACTAAAACATGTCCAAACGACGCTCATTCAAATGATGACATCAGAAATAGCAACGGTATTACTATTAACTTGGTCTGGGATCGGCCTTAATGGCCTAAATGGGACATTGGGGGTCCTGAAACACTAATGGGACATTGGGGGTCCTGAAACACTAATGGGACATTGGGGGTCCTGAAACACTAATGGGACATTGGGGGTCCTGATACACTAATGGGACATTGGGGGTCCTGAAACACTAATGGGACAATGGGGGTCCTGAAACACTAATGGGACATTGGGGGTCCTGAAACACTAATGGGACATTGGGGGTCTTGGTACACTAATGGGACATTGGGGGTCCTGATACACTAATGGGACATTGGGGGTCCTGAAACACTAATGGGACATTGGGGGTCCTGAAACACTAATGAGACATTGGGGGTCCTGAAACACTAATGGGACATTGGGGGTCTTGGTACACTAATGGGACATTGGGGGTCCTGATACACTAATGGGACATTGGGGGTCCTGATACACTAATGGGACATTGGGGGTCCTGAAACACTAATGGAACATTGGGGGTCCTGATACACTAATGGGACATTGGGGGTCCTGAAACACTAATGGGACATTGGGGGTCCTGATACACTAATGGGACATTGGGGGTCTTGGTACACTAATGGGACATTGGGGGTCCTGAAACACTAATGGGACATTGGGGGTCCTGATACACTAATGGGACATTGGGGGTCCTGAAACACTAATGGGACATTGGGGGTTCTGAAACACTAATGGGACATTGGGGGTCCTGATACACTAATGGAACATTGGGGGTCTTTATACACTAATGGGACATTGGGGGTCCTGAAACACTAATGGGACATTGGGGGTCTTGATACACTAATGGGACATTGGGGGTCCTGAAACACTAATGGGACATTGGGGGTCCTGATACACTAATGGGACATTGGGGGTCTTGATACACTAATGGGACATTGGGGGTCCTGAAACTCTAATGGGACATTGGGGGTCTTGGTACACTAATGGAACATTGGGGGTCTTGGTACACTAATGGGACATTGGGGGTCTTGATACACTAATGGGACATTGGGGGTCTTGATACACTAATGGAACATTGGGGGTCGTGGTACACTAATGGGACATTGGGGGTCTTGATACACTAATGGAACATTGGGGGTATTGGTACACTAATGGGACATTGGGGGTCTTGGTACACTAATGGAACATTGGGGGTCTTGGTACACTAATGGGACATTGGGGGTCTTGGTACACTAATGGAACATTGGGGGTCTTGGTACACTGATGGGACATTGGGGGTCTTGGTACACTAATGGAACATTGGGGGTCTTGATACACTAATGTGACATTGGTGGTCCTGATACACTAATGGGACATTGGCGGTCTTGATACACTAAATGGAACATTGGGGGTCTTGATACACTAATGGGACATTGGTGGTCTTGGTACACTAATGGGACATTGGGGGTCTTGATACACTAAATGGAACATTGGGGGTCCTGATACACTAATGGGACATTGGCGGTCTTGGTACACTAATGGAACATTGGGGGTCTTGGTACACTAATGGGACATTGGGGGTCTTGGTACACTAATGGAACATTGGGGGTCTTGGTACACTAATGGGACATTGGGGGTCTTGGTACACTAATGGGACATTGGGGGTCTTGGTACACTAATGGAACATTGGGGGTCTTGATAACATTGGGGGTCCTGATATACTAATGGAACATTGGGGGTCTTGATACACTAATGGGACATTGGGGGTCTTGATACACTAATGGAACATTGGGGGTCTTGATACACTAATTGGACATTGGATGTCCGGATACACTAATGGAACATTGGGGGTCTTGGTACACTAATGGAACATTGGGGGTCCTGATAGCATTGGGGGTCCTGAAACACTAATGGAACATTGGCGGTCTTCATACACTAAATGGAACATTGGGGGTCTTGATAACATTGGGGGTCCTGATACACTAATGGAACATTGGGGGTCCTGATAACATTGGGGGTCCTGATACACTAAATGGAACATTGGCGGTCTTGATTCACTAAATGGAACATTGGGGGTCTTGGTACACTAATGGAACATTGGGGGTCCTGATACACTAAATGGAACATTGGGGGTCCTGATAACATTGGGGGTCCTGAAACACTAATGGAACATTGGCGGTCTTGATACACTAAATGGAACATTGGGGGTCTTGATACACTAATGGAACATTGGGGGTCTTGATACACTAATGGAACATTGGCGGTCTTGATAACATTGGGGGTCCTGATACACTAACGGAACATTGGGGGTCTTGGTACAGTAATGGAACATTGGGGGTCTTGGTACACTAATGGAACATTGGGGGTCCTGATAACATTGGGGGTCCTGATACACTAATGGAACATTGGGGGTCCTGATACACTAATGGAACATTGGGGGTCTTGATACACTAATGGAACATTGGCGGTCTTGATACACTAATGGAACACTGGGGGTCTTGGTACACTAATGGAACATTGGGGGTCCTGATAACATTGGGGGTCCTGATACACTAATGGAACTGAGACACCCTGGTGTTTTAAACAGAAATTGTCAGCCTTGTGTGTTCCTGACTCACAGACCAGCACCTGTGTCTCACAATGGGCCACGGTCTCAGTGGAACTGCTCTGACTTGGTGGCCGAGGTCTATTGAATGGTGAGGTTAGTTACAGGAGGTCTATTGAATGGTGAGGTTAGTTACAGGAGGTCTATTGAATGGTGAGGTTAGTTACAGGAGGTCTATTGAATGGTGAGGTTAGTTACAGGGGGTCTATTGAATGGTGAGGTTAGTTACAGGAGGTCTATTGAATGGAGAGGTTAGTTACAGGAGGTCTATTGGATGGTGAGGTTAGTTACAGGAGGTCTATTGAATGGTGAGGTTAGTTACAGGAGGTCTATTGAATGGTGAGGTTAGTTACAGGGGGTCTATTGAATGGAGAGTTTAGTTACAGGAGGTCTATTGAATGGTGAGGTTAGTTACAGGGGGTCTATTGAATGGTGAGGTTAGTTACAGGAGGTCTATTGAATGGTGAGGTTAGTTACAGGGGGTCTATTGAATGGTGAGGTTAGTTACAGGAGGTCTATTGAATGGTGAGGTTAGTTACAGGGGGTCTATTGAATGGAGAGGTTACAGGAGGTCTATTGAATGGTGAGGTTAGTTACAGGAGGTCTATTGAATGGTGAGGTTATTTACAGGAGGTCTATTGAATGGTGAGGTTAGTTACAGGAGGTCTATTGAATGGTGAGGTTAGTTACAGGAGGTCTATTGAATGGTGAGGTTAGTTACAGGGGGTCTATTGAATGGAGAGGTTACATGAGGTCTATTGAATGTGAGGTTAGTTACAGGGGGTCTATTAAATGGTGAGGTTAGTTACAGGAGGTCTATTGAATGGTGAGGTTAGTTACAGGAGGTCTATTGAATGGTGAGGTTAGTTACAGGAGGTCTATTGAATGGTGAGGTTAGTTACAGGGGATCTATTGAATGGTGAGGATAGTTACAGGAGGTCTATTGAATGGAGAGGTTACAGGAGGTCTATTGAATGTGAGGTTAGTTACAGGGGGTCTGTTGAATGGTGAGGTTAGTTACAGGGGGTCTATTGAATGGTGAGGTTACAGGAGGTCTATTGAATGGTGAGGTTAGTTACAGGGGATCTATTGAATGGTGAGGTTAGTTACAGGAGGTCTATTGAATGGAGAGGTTAGTTACAGGGGGTCTATTGAATGGTGAGGTTAGTTACAGGGGGTCTATTGAATGGTGAGGTTAGTTACAGGAGGTCTATTGAATGATGAGGTTAGTTACAGGAGGTCTATTGAATGGTGAGGTTAGTTACAGGAGGTCTATTGAATGGTGAGGTTAGTTACAGGAGGTCTATTGAATGGTGAGGTTAGTTACAGGGGGTCTATTGAATGGTGAGGTTAGTTACAGAGGTCTATTGAATGGTGAGGTTAGTTACAGGAGGTCTATTGAATGGTGAGGTTAGTTACAGGGGATCTATTGAATGGTGAGGTTAGTTACAGGAGGTCTATTGAATGGTGAGGTTAGTTACAGGGGGTCTATTGAATGGTGAGGTTAGTTACAGGAGGTCTATTGAATGGTGAGGTTAGTTACAGGGGGTCTATTGAATGGAGAGGTTAGTTACAGGGGGTCTATTGAATGGTGAGGTTAGTTACAGGGGGTCTATTGAATGGTGAGGTTAGTTACAGGAGGTCTATTGAATGGAGAGGTTAGTTACAGGGGGTCTATTGAATGGTGAGGTTAGTTACAGGGGGTCTATTGAATGGTGAGGTTAGTTACAGGGGGTCTATTGAATGGTGAGGTTAGTTACAGGGGGTCTATTGAATGGTGAGGTTAGTTACAGGGGGTCTATTGAATGGTGAGGTTAGTTACAGGAGGTCCATTCAATGGTGAGGTTAGTTACAGGGGGTCTATTGAATGGTGAGGTTAGTTACAGGGGGTATATTGAATGGTGAGGTTAGTTACAGGGGATCTATTGAATGGAGAGGTTAGTTACAGGGGATCTATTGAATGGTGAGGTTAGTTACAGGGGATCTATTGAATGGTGAGGTTAGTTACAGGAGGTCTATTGAATGGTGAGGTTAGTTACAGGGGATCTATTGAATGGTGAGGTTAGTTACAGGAGGTCTATTGAATGGAGAGGTTAGTTACAGGGGATCTATTGAATGTGAGGTTAGTTACAGGGGGTCTATTGAATGGTGAGGTTAGTTACAGGGGATCTATTGAATGGTGAGGTTAGTTACAGGGGGTCTATTGAATGGTGAGGTTAGTTACAGGAGGTCTATTGAATGGTGAGGTTAGTTACAGGGGATCTATTGAATGGTGAGGTTAGTTACAGGAGGTCTATTGAATGGTGAGGTTAGTTACAGGGGGTCTATTGAATGGTGAGGTTAGTTACAGGGGGTCTATTGAATGGTGAGGTTAGTTACAGGGGGTCTATTGGATGGTGAGGTTAGTTACAGGAGGTCTATTGAATGGTGAGGTTAGTTACAGGGGGTCTATTGAATGGTGAGGTTAGTTACAGGGGGTCTATTGAATGTGAGGTTAGTTACAGGGGATCTATTGGATGTGAGGTTAGTTACAGGAGGTCTATTGGATGTGAGGTTAGTTACAGGAGGTCTATTGGATGTGAGGTTAGTTACAGGAGGTCTATTGGATGTGAGGTTAGTTACAGGGGGTCTATTGAATGTGAGGTTAGTTACAGGGGGTCTATTGAATGTGAGGTTAGTTACAGGGGGTCTATTGAATGGTGAGGTTAGTTACAGGGGGTCTATTGAATGGTGAGGTTAGTTACAGGAGGTCTATTGGATGTGAGGTTAGTTACAGGAGGTCTATTGGATGTGAGGTTAGTTACAGGGGGTCTCTTGAATGTGAGGTTAGTTACAGGGGGTCTATTGAATGTGAGGTTAGTTACAGGGGATCTATTGAATGGTGAGATTAGTTACAGGGGGTCTATTGAATGGTGAGGTTAGTTACAGGGGGTCTATTGAATGGTGAGGTTAGTTACAGGGGGTCTATTGAATGGTGAGGTTAGTTACAGGGGATCTATTGAATGTGAGGTTAGTTACAGGGGATCTATTGAATGTGAGGTTAGTTACAGGGGATCTATTGAATGGTGAGATTAGTTACAGGGGGTCTATTGAATGGTGAGGTAAGTTACAGGGGGTCTATTGAATGGTGAGGTTAGTTACAGGGGGTCTATTGAATGGTGAGGTTAGTTACAGGGGGTCTATTGAATGGTGAGGTTAGTTACAGGGGGTCTATTGAATAGTGAGGTTAGTTACAGGGGGTCTATTGAATGGTGAGGATATTTACAGGGGGTCTATTGAATGTGAGGTTAGTTACAGGGGATCTATTGAATGGTGAGGTTAGTTACAGGGGATCTATTGAATGGTGAGGTTAGTTACAGGGGATCTATTGAATGGTGAGATTAGTTACAGGGGGTCTATTGAATGGTGAGGTTAGTTACAGGGGATCTATTGAATGGTGAGATTAGTTACAGGGGGTCTATTGAATGGTGAGGTTAGTTACAGGAGGTCTATTGAATGTGAGGTTAGTTACAGGGGGTCTATTGAATGGTGAGGTTAGTTACAGGGGGTCTATTGAATGGTGAGGTTAGTTACAGGGGATCTATTGAATGGTGAGATTAGTTACAGGGGGTCTATTGAATGGTGAGGTTAGTTACAGGAGGTCTATTGAATGTGAGGTTAGTTACAGGGGGTCTATTGAATGGTGAGGTTAGTTACAGGGGGTCTATTGAATGGAGAGGCTAGTTACAGGAATTCTGTTGAATGGAGAGGTTAGTTGCAGGAGGTATATTGAATGTGAGGTTAGTTACAGGAGGCCTATTGAATGGTTACAGGGGGTCTTTTGAATGGAGAGGTTAGTTACAGGAATTCTGTTGAATGGTGAGGTTAGTTACAGGAGGTCTGTTAACAGCCATGTCCCTGGTTCTTATACTAGGTGGTGTGTGTGTGTGTGTGTGTGTGTGTGTGTGTGTGTGTGTGTGTGTGTGTGTGTGTGTGTGTGTGTGTGTGTGTGTGTGTGTGTGTGTGTGTGTGTGTGTGTGCTTGGTAGAGGAGAGAGTCAACATGTTAACAGTCATGTCCCTGGTTCTTATACTAGGTAGAGGAGAGAGTCAACACATTAACAGCCATGTCCCTGGTTCTTATACTAGGTAGAGGAGA
Source organism: Oncorhynchus clarkii lewisi (assembly GCF_045791955.1). Taxonomy (NCBI): domain Eukaryota; kingdom Metazoa; phylum Chordata; class Actinopteri; order Salmoniformes; family Salmonidae; genus Oncorhynchus; species Oncorhynchus clarkii. The sequence continues at coordinate 67,553,701 of NC_092164.1, forward strand.
GAGTCAACACATTAACAGCCATGTCCCTGGTTCTTATACTAGGTAGAGGAGAGAGTCAACACGTTAACAGCCATGTCCCTGGTTCTTATACTAGGTAGAGGAGAGAGTCAACATGTTAACAGTCATGTCTCTGGTTCTTATACTAGGTAGAGGAGAGAGTCAACATGTTAACAGTCATGTCCCTGGTTCTTATACTAGGTAGAGGAGAGAGTCAACATGTTAACAGTCATGTCCCTGGTTCTTATACTAGGTAGAGGAGAGAGTCAACACATTAACAGCCATGTCCCTGGTTCTTATACTAGGTAGAGGAGAGAGTCATCACTAGTTTACCATTATCTATGTCCACAGATGATATTAAAGAACATGTGAAGGGAGACAGAGTGATTGAGTCCAAAAGGGTTGACCAATAGGAAAGAGGGTTGAAGAAGTGAAAGCCTATCAGCGATGCTGAGGTTTGAGAAAGTCTTGCCGGGAAATGTACAGATCGGATTCCTTAGTTTCAATGTCAGAGAATTTGTTATTGATTTTTTATTGCATTTTCTTAGTAGAAAAGAATTAGGCAGACCATGACTGATCACACAGTAGCCATGACATCACAGAAGATAAAATAAGAGCTCGCGCCAAGAGGAAGACGATGATACGAAGCCAGTAAAAGTATTCTCCAAAATCTTTGGGTAACGTTTTCATACAATTCTCCACTGATTACAAACGTTTAAATTAATAAGATTTCTGTGTTTCTCAGAATCAAGTGATTACAGACAACCCCCCGAGTACAACCTATCTAGCTTGTGAAATTAGAAAACACAGCTCGCTGGAAGCAACCAACCAAGCTCCAGAATCTGTGTTGTGTAGTTGCACTAGATGGCCAGCAGAGGATAGCAATGTATCAGAAATGTGTTTCCTCTCTCCATGAACAGTTGTGGTAATTCAAATCAAATCAAATCAAATTGAATTAGTCACATGTTCCTAATACAACACCTTACAGTGAAATGCTTACTCACAAGCCGTTAACTAACAATGCAGTTTTAAGAAAAATAAGTGGAGGGGGTGGGGGGGTGGGGGGCACAATGCAAATAGTCTGGGTAGCCATTTGATTAGCTGTTCAGGAGTATTATTGCTCGGGGTTAGAAGCTGTTAAGAAGCTTTTTGGTCCTAGACTTGGCGCTCCGGTACCGCTTGCTGTGAGGTAGCAGAGAGAACAGTCTATAACTTGGGTGACTGGAGTCTTTGACCATTTTTAGGGCCTTCCTCTGACACCGCCTGGTATATAGGTCCTGGATGGCAGGAAGCTTGGCCCCAGTGATGTGCTGAACCTTACGCACTAGCCTCTGTAGTGCCTTGCGGTCAGAGACCAAGCAGTTGCCATACCAAGCAGTGATGCAACCAGTCAGGATGCTCTCGATGGTGCAGCTGTAGAGCCTTTTGAGGATCTGAGGACCCATGCCAAATCTTTTCAGTCTCCTGAGGGGGAATGGGTTTTGTTGTGCCCTCTTCACGACTGTCTTGGTGTGCTTGGACCATGATAGTTTGTTGGTGATGTTTGTTGGTGATGTTTGTTGGTGATGTGGACACCAAGGAACTTGAAGCTCTCAACCTGCTCCACTACAGCCCTGTTGATGAGAACGGGGGCGTGCTCTGTCCTCCTTTTCCTATAGTCCACAATCTAACTATAACTAGACTAGTCATGATGGTGTATTGGTTGATCTAACTATAACTAGACTAGTCATGATGATGTATTGGTTGATCTAACTATAACTACACGTTCTAACTGTATGTTTAAAGCAGGTAGCCTGGTGGGTAGCAGGTAGCCTAGTGGGTAGCAGGTAGCCTGGTGGGTAGCAGGTAGCCTTGTGGGAAACAGGTAGCCTGGTGGGTAGCAGGTAGCCTGGTGGGTAGCAGGTAGCCTGGTGGGTAACAGGTAGCCTGGTGGGTAGCAGGTAGCCTGGTGTGTAGCAGGTAGCCTGGTGTGTAGCAGGTAGCCTGGTGTGTAGCAGGTAGCCTGGTGGGTAGCAGGTCGCCTAGTGTGTAGCAGGTAGCCTGGTGGGTAGCAGGTCGCCTGGTGTGTAACAGGTAGCCTGGTGTGTAGCAGGTAGCCTGGTGTGTAGCAGGTAGCCTGGTGGGTAGCAGGTAGCCTGGTGGGTAGAAGGTCGCCTGGTGTGTAGCAGGTAGCCTGGTGGGTAGCAGGTATCCTGGTGGGTAGCAGTTAGCCTGGTGTGTAGCAGGTAGCCTGGTGTGTAGCAGGTAGCCTGGTGGGTAGCAGGTAGCCTGGTGTGTAGCAGGTAGCCTGGTGGGTAGCAGGTAGCCTGGTGGGTAGCAGGTAGCCTGATGGGTAGCAGGTAGCCTGATGGGTAGGAGTGTTGGGCCAGTTACCTGGAAGGTTGATGGATCGAATCCCTTAGCCGAAAACGTACAACTCTGCCATTCTGCTCATGAGCAAGTCAGTTAACTCCCAACAACAAACTGTTCCCCGTGCGCAGATGACGTCGATTTATGGCAGGCCCTCTCTGATTCAGAGGGGTTGGGTTAAATGCGGAAGACACTTCTTTTGGGGGGGGGGGGGGTTGAATACATTCAGTTGTGAAACTAACTAGGTATCCCCTTTTCATTGTGTAGCCATTTTGTGATGTTGGACTGCGGAAGGGTGAGCGAGTGGAAGCTGGTCTTTCTGCAACCTTGTTGGTCTTTAATAACCAATAACTAAAAATAACTATAATAATAACTAATAATAACCCTGTGACCATCATCATCCTGCACCTTGTTAAAAGTTTTTCAAATGAGGTTGTGAGTGTTCTCGCTGCCCATTCGTTACTGAACGTACATGAGGTCATTCCTCTAAGCACTCCAGGTTCATCAGGCTGGCGGTGGTTCGGCCTGGTCTATCAGTAACGGCATGTCTGCCCCCATCTCAGGCATCGCACAGGAGGTGGAGGAGAAATATGAATACACAAAACCATTGTAAATGTACAGCGTCACATTAAATGCAATGCAAGCCAACAATAATAGTTCCCAATCAAAAGTGGCATTTAATGGTGTAGCTGAATATACCTCAAATATATGTTCTTCGGGTTCACCATGGCTGAGCCTAGCTGACTGTGTTGCATCCCTGCATATTTGACATCTTCTGGGTTCTCAGTGGTGTTGATGCTTTGCCTCCAGTCATTGCAGACTTCTGCCGGGGAGTTCTGGATGTTCTTCGTGTTCCCCAGGGCATCATGGAGCTGACGGAGGCCTGAACAGACCCCGTCTAACTGGGAGTGGATTGCAGCCTGGAGAGTGGGGACAGATAATTGTAAATTTGTTCAGATAGGCAGGGTTTTACATGAATCAAAAGGACAGTATAGATTCACAGAATGCAGCCCGATTTTCAAAGCTAAACAAACTCCAGATATAGCTAGGTGATCAATAAATCATGGGATTTATGTCAGTTGCTAGGTCTTAGCAGGTGAATGATTAACTGTCCGTTGATTATGCTAGCTAGCTATGGCTCCATACAGAATCAAACTAGCTAGCTTAAAAATAGCTTGCAAAATAACTTTACCTAATTGATTTTGGTAGCTAGCATCAGACAATGTTGGACCTACAATCTCTGAATAACAATACATACCAAACACCTATAACAAAGAATAAAAAAATCTTGCTCCCTAGCAATAAAATAAAGACATTTAAAGACTAACTGAACATGTCGATTGTAATGTGTTTTTCTGTCGCCAATTAGAAAAATGTGATTTCAGTCCTGGGGCTCCGGAGTGGCTCAGCGGTCTAAGGCACTGCATCGCAGTGATAGAGGCGTCGTTATAGACCATGGTTTGATTCCAGGCTGTATCACAACCGGCCGTGATTGGGAGTCCCATAGGGCGGTGGACAATTGGCCCAGCGTCGTCCAGGTTTGGCCCGGGGTAGGCCGTCATTGTAAATAAGAATTTGTTCTTAACTGACTTGCATAGTTAAATAAAGTTTGGATAAAAACAAACAGGAATTCAGTCCTGTTTCCTGACTGATTCTGCATTTGGTTCATGATGTTTGTCCCTCATGTGACACTGTAAGAAGCCTATTTCACTTCCTCAAAATCGCCAGAATGAATCAAATATTGAGAAGGCTTTTCAGGACCTACAGTTGGCTTTTGATGTTATTCAAAGGCAGGTTTTGGAATTGAAACTTGTGCTTAATGCATAGAAAACAACATTTATGAAAGCTAACAGTTGGAATCACTTCCAGATTTTAACTATAAAAGGACAGCAAATTGATAGGGTTACCTCCTATAAGTATCTTGGGATTTGGTTAGCTGAAAAGCTAACTTTTAAACAGCACATTTGTTAACTTGACCAAGAAACTGAAGTTGAAATTGGGTTGATATTTTTAGGAAAAAATCTTGCTTTTCAGCGTTAGTCAGAAAGGATCTTGTTCACCCCATGTTAGTGGGATAATAAACATTGTCAAATCAAAACCTAACCTTCATTTACCCATTGTGACGTTCAAATGTTCCAAACTCCATTTTAGACTGGCTTTGACCAAACGTTTTCCTGATTTACACTTTTTAGTCCATTTTAGACTGGCTTTGACCAAACGTTTTCCTGATTTACACTTTTTAGTCCATTTTGAAACTAGAATAACTGTTTCGGACTCATATAGATGCCGTTTTCAAAGGCAGTCACTCTTTAAATGTACACGCCATGACAGCTAACGGCTGGACTTCTTTTGTGGAACATGCACAAACAGTCTCTGAAAACCTCATCTGATTCCCACCTCCCAGAGCTCCTGTTCTCTCTGTCTCCTTGCTAGAAAATTGCTATTTGTACATCTACAAATATTTTTTAAATAGTAGCCGGGAGTTGTCCAGTGACTCGAGCCTATCAGATGAGCTTCAATGCCTTCTATGCTCGCTTCGAGGCAAGCAACACTGAACCATACATGAGAGCACCAGCTGTTCTGGACAACTGTGTGATCACACTCCTTTAAACAGGTCAACATTTACAAGGCCGCAGGGCCAGACGGATTACCAGGACGCATACTCAGAGCTGATCAACTGGCAAGTGTCTTCACTGACAATTTCAGCCTCTCCCTGGCCCAGTCTGTAATACCTACGTGTTTCAAGAAGACTGCATAGTTCCTGTGCCCAAGAACACCAAGGTAACCTGTGTAAATGACTATCACAGCGCCCCCAAGTGGTGAGGGTAGGCAACAACATCCACCACGCTGACCCTCAACACGGGGGCCCCTCAGGGGTGTGTGCTTAATCCCCTCCTGTACTTCCTGTTCACCCACGGCTGCGTGGCTGCACACAATTCCAACACCATCATGAGGTTTTCATACAACGATAAGACAGCCTATAGGGAGGAGGTCAGAGACCTGGCAGTGTGGTTCCAGGACAACAACCTCTCCCTCAATGTGAACAAGGCAAAGGAGCTGCTCGTGGACTACAGGAAACGGAGGGCTGAGCACGCCCCTCATTCACATCGCCGGGCTGTAGTGGAGCAGGTGGAGAGATTCAAGTTCCTCGGTGTCCACTAAGATCCTATCATGGAACAAACACACCAAGACAGTCATGAAGAGGGAATGACAACGCCTCTTCCTCCTCAGGAGGCTGAAAAGATTTGACATCGGCCCTCGGGATCCTCAAACAGTTCTACAGCTGCACCACATTAGAGCATTAGAGCATCTTGAATCACCGCCTGGTATAGCAACTGCTCGGCCTCTGACCGTAATGCTCTACAGAGGGTAGTGCGTACGGCCCAGTACATCACTGGGGCCAAGCTTCCTGCCATCCAGGACCTCTATACCAGGCGGTGTCAGAGGAAGGCCTAAAAAATGGTCAAATACTCCAACCACGTTGACTCAGTTCTGGTACTCATTATTACCTCAACTACCAGGTACTCCCACACGTTGACTCAGTACTGGTACTCCTTATAGTCTCAATATTACCTCAACCACCTGGTACCCTGCACATTGACTCAGTACTGGTACTCCTTATAGTCTCATTATTAACCCAAACACCTGTTACCCTGGTACCCTGCACCTGGTACCCTGGTACCCTGGTACCCTGGTACCCTGGTACCCTGCACCTGGTACCCTGGTACCCTGCACCTGGTACCCTGGTACCCTGCACCTGGTACCCTGGTACCCTGCACCTGGTACCCTGGTACCCTGGCACCCTGCACCTGGTACCCTGGTACCCTGCACCTGGTACCCTGGTACCCTGAATCTGGTACCCTGGTACCCTGAATCTGGTACCCTGGGACCCTGCACCTGGTACCCTGGTACCCTGAATCTGGTACCCTGGTACCCTGAATCTGGTACCCTGGTACCCTGAATCTGGTACCCTGGTACCCTGCACCTGGTGTCCTGGTACCCTGAATCTGGTACCCTGGTACCCTGCACCTGGTACTCCTTGTTTGTTGCCGTGCTATTGTTATTTTATTGTGTTACTATTTCCTGTTTTTATTTAGCTAATTGTTCTTAGTTGTTAACTCTGCGCCGTTCTGAAAAGGGCCCATATTTAAGAGTTTCAATGTAAAGTCTACACCTGTTGTCTACACCTATTGTCTACACCTGTTGTCTACACCTATTGTTGTATACACCTGTTGTATGTGAAAAATACAATTTAATTCGATTTGAACCAAAAACGTGTTTTTCCCCCCTTCATATTCACAACTCATAAAGTTACACATTTTAAAATGTGTTTAAAACTACAGATCAATTTGACATGTTTTAAATCATTACGTCAATGATTTATCTCCGTAGATATCATGTAGCATAGGTGGAGCTGGAGAGGTGTGTGTGTGTTGTTGTGTTGTGTGTTATGTTGTGTTGTGTGTTATGTTGTGTGTGATGTGTTGTGTGTGTGTTATGTTGTGTTGTGTTGTGTGTTATGTTGTGTGTGTTATGTTGTGTGTGTGTTATGCTGTGTGTGTTATGTTGTATGTGTGTTATGAAGTGTGTGTGTGTGTTATGCTGTGTGTGTGTTATGCTGTGTGTGTGTTATGAAGTGTGTGCTATGTTGTGTGTGTGTGTTATGTTGTGTGTTATGGTGTGTGTGTGTTATGTTGTGTGTGTGTGTTATGAAGTGTGTGTGTGTGTGTTATGTTGTGTGTGTGTGTGTTATGTTGTGTGTTATGTTGTGTGTTATGTTGTGTGTTATGTTGTGTGTTATGTTGTGTGTGGGTGTGTTATGTTGTGTGTTATGTTGTGTGTTATGTTGTGTGTTATGTTGTGTGTTATGTTGTGTGTGGGTGTGTTATGTTTAACAGCCTTCAATAAATAGACTCACCCTTTATTGTTAAGCATCTCCACACAGCCAGACGCTGAATAAATCACACAAACTGACTCACTTCGAGTATACATCCCAAATTGCACCCTATTCCCTATATATATATAGCACACTTCTTTTGACCCGAATCCTATGGGCCCTGGTCGAAATGAGTGCACTCTAAAAGGAATAGGTGGCCATTTGGGATGCGAGGGTGTTGACTACGTCAATCTTCTGCAGTGATAATATCTGATTAAGTCAGGCTATTTGTTAGGGATACAAGAGACCATGCAATGAATATTCATGTTTCTGGGATTGTTGGCTAAACAGCCCAGTACAGTTTTACAGATGAATATTCATGTTTCTGGGAGTGTTGGCTAAACAGCCCAGTACAGTTTTACAGATGAATATTCATGTTTCTGGGAGTGTTGGCTAAACAGCCTAGTACAGTTTTACAGATGAATATTCATGTTTCTGGGATTGTTGGCTAAACAGCCCAGTACAGTTTTACAGATGAATATTCATGTTTCTGGGATTGTTGGCTAAACAGCCCAGTACAGTTTTACAGATGAATATTCATGTTATAGATTTAGTGATTTAGTGAATTATTTATGCATTAGCTGGGAGAGGAGGAGAGGAGAAGGGAAGTGCATGCAGGGAGAATCAAAGAGAAGAGAGGAGAGGGAGAAACGCCACACACACAAAAACAAACACTCATCCATCTCAAGCAGATGCCCTTTTGTAGGGAACAACAAGCTGGGCAGAGACAGCCTATTCTTCTAATTCAATATCTTGGATGGACGAGTCTCTCTCTCTCTCTCTCACACACACACACACACACACACACACACACACACATACACACACACACACACACACACACACACACACACACGTGTGTGTACAGGATGGAGAGGAGCAGCAGTACTAGATCTCTGTGTGTGTGTGTACAGGACGGAGAAGAGCAGCTGTACTAGATCTCTCTGTGTGTGTACAGGACGGAGAGGAGCAGCAGTACTAGATCTCTCTGTGTGTGTACAGGATGGAGAGGAGCAGCAGTACTAGATCTCTCTGTGTGTGTACAGGACGGAGAGGAGCAGCTGTACTAGATCTCTCTGTGTGTGTACAGGACGGAGAGGAGCAGCAGTACTAGATCTCTCTGTGTGTGTACAGGATGGAGAGGAGCAGCTGTACTAGATCTCTGTGTGTGTGTACAGGACGGAGAGGAGCAGCAGTACTAGATCTCTGTGTGTGTACAGGACGGAGAGGAGCAGCAGTACTAGATCTCTGTGTGTGTGTACAGGACGGAGAAGAGCAGCTGTACTAGATCTCTGTGTGTGTGTGTACAGGACGGAGAGGAGCAGCAGTACTAGATCTCTGTGTGTGTGTACAGGACGGAGAGGAGCAGCAGAACTAGATCTCTGTGTGTGTGTACAGGACGGAGAGGAGCAGCAGTACTAGATCTCTGTGTGTGTGTACAGGACGGAGAGGAGCAGCAGTACTAGATCTCTGTGTGTGTGTACAGGACGGAGAGGAGCAGCAGTACTAGATCTCTCTGTGTGTGTACAGGATGGAGAGGAGCAGCAGTACTAGATCTCTGTGTGTGTGTACAGGACGGAGAGGAGCAGCAGTACTAGATCTCTGTGTGTGTGTGTACAGGATGGAGAGGAGCAGCAGTACTAGATCTCTGTGTGTGTGTGTGTACAGGATGGAGAGGAGCAGCAGTACTAGATCTCTCTGTGTGTGTGTACAGGATGGAGAGGAGCAGCAGTACTAGATCTCTCTGTGTGTGTGTACAGGACGGAGAGGAGCAGCAGTACTAGATCTCTCTGTGTGTGTACAGGACGGAGAGGAGCAGCAGTACTAGATCTCTGTGTGTGTGTGTGTACAGGATGGAGAGGAGCAGCAGTACTAGATCTCTCTGTGTGTGTACAGGACGGAGAGGAGCAGCAGTACTAGATCTCTGTGTGTGTGTACAGGACGGAGAGGAGCAGCTGTACTAGATCTCTCTGTGTGTGTACAGGACGGAGAGGAGCAGCAGTACTAGATCTCTGTGTGTGTGTGTGTACAGGATGGAGAGGAGCAGCAGTACCCGATCTCTGTGTGTGTGTGTACAGGACGGAGAGGAGCAGCTGTACTAGATCTCTCTGTGTGTGTACAGGACGGAGAGGAGCAGCAGTACTAGATCTCTGTGTGTGTGTGTGTACAGGATGGAGAGGAGCAGCAGTACTAGATCTCTCTGTGTGTGTGTACAGGACGGAGAGGAGCAGCAGTACTAGATCTCTCTGTGTGTGTACAGGACGGAGAGGAGCAGCAGTACTAGATCTCTGTGTGTGTGTACAGGACGGAGAGGAGCAGCAGTACTAGATCTCTCTGTGTGTGTACAGGACGGAGAGGAGCAGCAGTACTAGATCTCTCTGTGTGTGTGTACAGGACGGAGAGGAGCAGCAGAACTAGATCTCTGTGTGTGTGTACAGGACGGAGAGGAGCAGCAGTACTAGATCTCTCTGTGTGTGTACAGGACGGAGAGGAGCAGCAGTACTAGATCTCTGTGTGTGTGTACAGGACGGAGAGGAGCAGCAGTACTAGATCTCTGTGTGTGTACAGGACGGAGAGGAGCAGCAGTACTAGATCTCTGTGTGTGTGTGTGTACAGGACGGAGAGGAGCAGCAGAACTAGATCTCTGTGTGTGTACAGGACGGAGAGGAGCAGCAGAACTAGATCTCTCTGTGTGTGTACAGGACGGAGAGGAGCAGCAGTACTAGATCTCTCTGTGTGTGTACAGGACGGAGAGGAGCAGCAGTACTAGATCTCTCTGTGTGTGTACAGGACGGAGAGGAGCAGCAGTACTAGAACTCTCTGTGTGTGTACAGTACGGAGAGGAGCAGCAGTACTAGATCTCTGTGTGTGTGTACAGGACGGAGAGGAGCAGCTGTACTAGATCTCTCTGTGTGTGTACAGGACGGAGAGGAGCAGCAGTACTAGATCTCTGTGTGTGTGTACAGGATGGAGAGGAGCAGCAGTACTAGATCTCTTTGTGTGTGTACAGGACGGAGAGGAGCAGCAGTACTAGATCTCTGTGTGTGTGTACAGGACGGAGAGGAGCAGCAGTACTAGATCTCTCTGTGTGTGTACAGGACGGAGAGGAGCAGCAGTACTAGATCTCTCTGTGTGTGTGTACAGGACGGAGAGGAGCAGCAGAACTAGATCTCTGTGTGTGTGTACAGGACGGAGAGGAGCAGCAGTACTAGATCTCTCTGTGTGTGTACAGGACGGAGAGGAGCAGCAGTACTAGATCTCTGTGTGTGTGTACAGGACGGAGAGGAGCAGCAGTACTAGATCTCTGTGTGTGTACAGGTCGGAGAGGAGCAGCAGTACTAGATCTCTGTGTGTGTGTGTGTACAGGACGGAGAGGAGCAGCAGAACTAGATCTCTGTGTGTGTACAGGACGGAGAGGAGCAGCAGAACTAGATCTCTCTGTGTGTGTACAGGACGGAGAGGAGCAGCAGTACTAGATCTCTCTGTGTGTGTACAGGACGGAGAGGAGCAGCAGTACTAGATCTCTCTGTGTGTGTACAGGACGGAGAGGAGCAGCAGTACTAGAACTCTCTGTGTGTGTACAGGACGGAGAGGAGCAGCAGTACTAGATCTCTGTGTGTGTGTACAGGACGGAGAGGAGCAGCTGTACTAGATCTCTCTGTGTGTGTACAGGACGGAGAGGAGCAGCAGTACTAGATCTCTGTGTGTGTGTACAGGATGGAGAGGAGCAGCAGTACTAGATCTCTGTGTGTGTGTACAGGACGGAGAGGAGCAGCAGTACTAGATCTCTGTGTGTGTACAGGATGGAGAGGAGCAGCAGTACTAGATCTCTGTGTGTGTGTACAGGACAGAGAGGAGCAGCAGTACTAGATCTCTCTGTGTGTGTGTCCAGAGTCAGTATAGTGGATTAGCTCAGCGTTGACCCCATCCGCTATGAGCCAGGCCCAGTAATATGTTTAACGTGCATCTCCACGGATGTTATTGACTCTGTGCTATATACAACCAGCTACTGCTGTTGTAACATTTAACACGTTGAACTGGGCTCCCGAGTGGCGCAGCGGTCTAAGGCACTGCATCTCAGTGCAAGAAAGTGTCACTACACGGCCTGGTTCGAATCCAGGCTGTATCACATCCGGCTGTGATTGGGAGACCCATTGTCACCCCCTGACCTTAGATATCTCTGTTTTCTTTATATTTTGGTTAGGTCAGGGTGTGACTAGTGTGGATACGCTAGTTTTTAATTGTCTAGGGGTTTTGTAGGTCTAGGTATTTGTATGTTTATGTTGGCCTGATATGGTATAGAGGCAACTGTTTATCGTTGTCTCTAATTGGGGATCCTATTTAGGTAGCCATTTTCCCTTTTGGTGTTTGTGGGTTCTTGTCTATGTGTAGTTGCCTGTCAGCACTCATTTGTTTTGCTTCACGTGTCGTTTTGTTATTTTGGTTAATTTGTTCAGTGTTCATTCTTAATATAATAAAGAATGTACACACACCACGCTGGGCCTTGGTCCGGTTCATACCACGAACGTGACAACCACAGGACGCTGCACAAACGGCCCGCCGTCGTCAGGGACGACCGTCGATGTAAATAACAATTTGTTCTTTAACTGAATTGCCAAGTTAAATAACGGTTCAATTTAAAAACACAAATCTCTATGTTATTGACTCTGTGCTATATACACCAGTCTACTGCTGTCTGACACAGTACTGTTGTCAGGCCAAACAAGGAAACCATTTTGGGACATAAGTATGTTGTAGCTACAAATAGGAGATTGTCCTGGTTAGGTTATCAGGAGGGACTCAGGGTCTTGACCTGCCTATCTGGACTAATAAAATAGGCATTTGTCACTTGCTAATGATTATAGGCTTAAACAATTCACAACTTATTTTTAATTGAGTGATTCTTCCTTCTAACCATCAATAGAAACAAGAATAGTGATTTAGAGAAAGTGGTTTGTTTTAACAGTAATCTGTCCTTGGCTTTTTTTGGTGCAATTTCCCTTCATTTACCCCTTAGTTAATATGTTATTTTACATGGTAGTTTATACGGTTGTTAATATGTTCTTTTATATGGTAGTTTATATAGTAGTTAATATGTTCTTTTATATGGTAGTTTATATAGTAGTTAATATGTTATTTTACATGGTAGTTTATATAGTAGTTAATATGTTATTTTACATGGTAGTTAATATGTTATTTTATATGGTAGTTTATATAGTAGTTAATATGTTCTTTTATATGGTAGTTTATATAGTAGTTAATATGTTATTTTACATGGTAGTTAATATGTTATTTTATATGGTAGTTTATATAGTAGTTAATATGTTATTTTACATGGTAGTTAATATGTTATTTTATATGGTAGTTTATACAGTTGTTTACATGGTAGTTTATTCGGTTGTTTATATGTTTGTTTACATGGTAGTTTACATGGTAGTTTATACGGTAGTTTATGTGGTAGTTTATATGGTAGTTTATGTGGTAGTTTATGTGGTCGTTTTTTATGTGGTAGTTTATGTGGTAGTTTATATGGTAGTTTATGTGGTAGTTTATGTGGTAGTTTATGTGGTAGTTTATATGGTCGTTTTTTATGTGGTAGTTTATGTGGTAGTTTATATGGTAGTTTACATGGTAGTTTACATGGTAGTTTATATGGTAGTTTATGTGGTAGTTTATGTAGTAGTTTTTTATGTGGTAGTTTATGTGGTAGTTTATATGGTAGTTTATGTGGTCGTTTTTTATGTGGTAGTTTATGTGGTAGTTTATATGGTAGTTTATGTGGTCGTTTTTTATGTGGTAGTTTATGTGGTAGTTTATATGGTAGTTTATGTGGTACTTTATGTGGTAGTTTATATGGTCGTTTTTTATGTGGTAGTTTATGTGGTACTTTATGTGGTAGTTTATATGGTAGTTTATGTGGTAGTTTATGTGGTACTTTATGTGGTAGTTTATATGGTAGTTTGACCTCATTTCAAGATGGCTGCTACCTACATTCCGTTTAGCATTGTGAAGCATAAACGAAATAAACACAGAATATGTTGATAAGCCGGGACTCCACAGATCACGAGGATATCTTCTCTGTCTGCCTGTGACCTTCCGTTATTGATCACCAGCCCCGAGAGTCACAATGTTTATTTTACACAACGTTTTCACGCTGTAGGCATCCATAACTACGGAACATTGACAGTCTTGTAGCCAAGGGATATGCAGTTGACCTGGGTGGGATAAAGAAAGGCCTGGAACCTTTTTATGCGTTGGTTCAGAGACTAAATACACAGAGCACGCTGCATTACATTGTAAACAGATTTCATCACTTTAATTTTATCGCTTTAGCATAAAAGATACAGTGCCTTGCGAAAGTATTCGGCCCCCTTGAACTTTGCGACCTTTTGCCATATTTCAGGCTTCAAACATAAAGATAGAAAACTGTATTTTTTTGTGAAGAATCAACAACAAGTGGGACACAATCATGAAGTGGAACGACATTTATTGGATATTTCAAACTTTTTTAACAAATCAAAAACTGAAAAATTGGGCGTGCAAAATTATTCAGCCCCTTTACTTTCAGTGCAGAAAACTCTCTCCAGAAGTTCAGTGAGGATCTCTGAATGATCCAATGTTGACCTAAATGACAAATGATGATAAATACAATCCACCTGTGTGTAATCAAGTCTCCGTATAAATGCACCTGCACCGTGATAGTCTCAGAGGTCCGTTAAAAGCGCAGAGAGCATCATGAAGAACAAGGAACACACCAGGCAGGTCCGAGATACTGTTGTGAAGAAGTTTAAAGCCGGATTTGGATACAAAAAGATTTCCCAAGCTTTAAACATCCCAAGGAGCACTGTGCAAGCGATAATATTGAAATGGAAGGAGTATCAGACCACTGCAAATCTACCAAGACCTGGCCGTCCCTCTAAACTTTCAGCTCATACAAGGAGAAGACTGATCAGAGATGCAGCCAAGAGGCCCATGATCACTATGGATGAACTGCAGAGATCTACAGCTGAGTTGGGAGACTCTGTCCATAGGACAACAATCAGTCGTATATTGCACAAATCTGGCCTTTATGGAAGAGTGGCAAGAAAGCCATTTCTTAAAGATATCCATAAAAAGTGTCGTTTAAAGTTTGCCACAAGCCACCTGGGAGACACACCAAACATGTGGAAGAAGGTGCTCTCGTCAGATGAAACCAAAATTGAACTTTTTGGCAACAATGCAAAACATTATGTTTGGGGTAAAAGCAACACCCTGAACACACCATCCCCACTGTCAAACATGGTGGTGGCAGCATCATGGTTTGGGCCTGTTTTTCTTCAGCAGGGACAGGGAAGATGGTTAAAATTGATGGGAAGATGGATGGAGCCAAATACAGGACCATTCTGGAAGAAAACCTGATGGAGTCTGCAAAAGACCTGAGACTGGGACGGAGATTTGTCTTCCAACCAGACAATGATTCAAAACATAAAGCAAAATCTACAATGGAATGGTTCAAAAATAAACATATCCAGGTGTTAGAATGGCCAAGTCAAAGTCCAGACCTGAATCCAATCGAGAATCTGTGTAAAGAACTGAAAACTGCTGTTCACAAATGCTCTCCATCCAACCTCACTGAGCTCGAGCTGTTTTGCAAGGAGGAATGGGAAAGAATTTCAGTCTCTCGATGTGCAAAACTGATAGAGACATACCCCAAGCGACTTACAGCTGTAATCGCAGCAAAAGGTGGCGCTACAAAGTATTAACTTAAGGGGGCTGAATAATTTTGCACGCCCAATTTTTCAGTTTTTGATTTGTTAAAAAAGTTTGAAATATCCAATAAATCTCGTTCCACTTCATGATTGTGTCCCACTTGTTGTTGATTCTTCACAAAAAAATACAGTTTTATATCTTTATGTTTGAAGCCTGAAATGTGGCAAAAGTTCGCAAAGTTCAAGGGGGCCGAATACTTTCGCAAGGCACTGTACCTTCTCAAGGGGGAAGGGGGGGGGCTACAAAAAATATAGAACGGGAACCTAAAAGGAATGCAGCTGTGAATAATGTTTAAGGACACTTGGAAACATCCCGTGTTGCCAACTCCTCAATAAGGAAAGTAGCTATTGACTGTCCTAAAAGTCGCTAGAAGTTGATAAATGACATCATCACCTAATTTGCATAATTGGCCGTGTGCATGTAATTGTGATGGACGCTGTAGGACGCTGAATATCGTCGTGGGAGAGACAAAAAGTGAGTTAAAAACACTGGTTCCGTGACCACACCTGCCAACACATACTACAACATCTGACCATTTCTAGTTGTTGTAGGTTTATCAATCCCATTTTTTTTCTGATATTCTTCACATGTTGTGGAAGCCATCTGATGTGTTTCCAGTTCTAGACATCAATAATTCATTTATAACTTGTCAATGAAAGATGACTTTCGAAATAACAAAAACACAAAAAAAATGTTTTTTTTTAAATGTGTGCTTGATCCTTTGTATTCTGAACTATGTAACTCCTATCTATCTTCTGATATCTTTTTAGCATGTAATTACACATTAATTTATTAAGTTACTTTTGGGTATGTCTATTTAGGTGGGAAATCTACATTATGCAATAAATAGGATAAATGGTCCACTATAGACTATATGGGTCACTATGGTATAGGTGGAATGTGACAATCTGTCTATAACCAGCCTGTGGAGGTCTATAACTCCATTCCTATTCTATTCAGAGTTTAGAGAAATAAATCACATTGGAAATTTGCTTTAATCAGACTGGTTAATGAGCTGTAATCAGACTGGTTAATGATCTATAATGAGACTGGTTAATGAGATATAATCAGACTGGTTAATGATCTATAATCAGACCGGTTAATGAGCTGTAATCAGACTGGTTAATAAGAAATAATCAGACTGGTTAATAATCTATAATGAGACTGGTTAATGAGATATAATCAGACTGGTTAAGGATCTATAATCAGACTGTCAAGTTCTGACCTTGATTTCCGTTGTTTTGTATTTATTTAGTATGGTCAGGGCGTGAGTTGGGTGGGCAGTCTATGTTTGTTTTTCTATGTTTTGGGGCATTTCTATGTTTTCGGCCTAGTATGGTTCTCAATCAGAGGCAGGTGTCATTAGTTGTCTCTGATTGAGAATCATACTTAGGTAGCCTGGGTTTCACTGTGTGTTGGTGGGTGATTGTTCCTGTCCCTGTGTTTGTTGTCACAGGATAGGCTGTATAGGTTTTTCACGTTCCGTTGGTTGTTTTGTAGAGTTAAGTTATTTCATGTATCGTTCATTTTCCATTAAAGAAACATGAGTAACCACCACGCTGCTTTTTGGTCTGCTTCTCCTTCGACAGACGAACGTCATTACACAGACTGGTTATTGAGCTGTAATCAGACTGGTTAATGAGCTATAATCAGACTGGTTAATGAGCTATCATCAGACTGGTTAATGATCTATAATCAGACTGGTATTGAGCTGTAATCAGACTGGTTAATGATCTATAATCAGACTGGTTAATGATCTATAATCAGACTGGTTATTGAGCTGTAATCAGACTGGTTAATGATCTATAATCAGACTGGTTAATGATCTATAATCAGACTGGTTATTGAGCTGTAATCAGACTGGTTAATGATCTATAATCAGACTGGTTAATGAGCTATAATCAGACTGGTTAATGAGCTATAATCAGACTGGTTAATGAGCTATAATCAGACTGGTTAATGAGCTATAATCAGACTGGTTAATGATATATAATCAGACGGGTTAATGATCTATAATCAGACTGGTTAATGAGCTGTAATCAGACTGGTTATTGAGCTGTAATCAGACTGGTTAATGAGCTATAATCAGACTGGTTAATGAGCTATAATCAGACTGGTTAATGATCTATAATCAGACTGGTTAATGAGCTGTAATCAGACTGGTTAATGAGATATAATCAGACTGGTTAATGAGCTGTAATCAGACTGGTTAATGATCTATAATCAGACTGGTTAATGAGCTATAATCAGACTGGTTAATGGGCTATAATCAGACTGGTTAATGATCTAGAATCCGACTGGTTAATGAGATATAATCAGACTGGTTAATGATCTATAATGAGACTGGTTAATGATCTATAATCAGACTGGTTAATGAGCTATGATCAGACGGGTTAATGAGCTGTAATCAGACTGGTTAATGATCTATAATGAGACTGGTTAATGATCTATAATCAGACTGGTTAATGAGTTATAATCAGACTGGTTAATGACTATATAATCAGACTGGTTAATGATCTATTATCAGACTGGTTAATGATCTATAATCAGACTGGTTAATGATCTATAATCAGACTGGTTAATGATCTATAATCAGACTGGTTAATGATCTATAATCAGACTGGTTATTGATCTATAATCAGACTGGTTAATGAGCTATAATCAGACTGATTAATGATCTATAAACAGACTGGTTAATGATCTATAATCAGACTGGTTAATGATCTATAATCCGACTGGTTAATGATCTATAATCAGACTGGTTAATGATCTATAATCAGACTGGTTGATGAGCTATAATCAGACTGGTTAATGAGATATAATCAGACTGGTTAATGATCTATAATCAGACTGGTTAATAATGATCTATAATCAGACTGGTTAATAAGATTTGTTTGTTGATTTTGGAAAAAAATCCGCCCTCACTTGGCCCCGCCCCACCCACTTAACCAATCAAACTGCATATTTTTTATTAAACACTGTCCTAAATAGTATGTGCCGAATTGGTAAACAGCATGCTGTTTAAGTATGTAGTACGCTAGTATGGGTATTGGGACACGGACAGTGTATTGGCCTTGCTAGTCTACAGTACCTGTCACCTGTGATCCCTCCAGTTATATCCCTCTAATTCACAAAGCCCTCGACCTAAATACTGTATGTACCATACCATGCCATGCCAGGGCCCAGACACAGCTAAGTGGGTTAAAGTGAATAGCATTAGTGTTCACACACACACACACACACACATACACACACATACACACAGCGATGGATAGAGGACATACACACTAAGGGTCCAGATGTCTTAACCAAGTGGTATGTGCTGTGCTCTCATTGAGTAACGAGATGACAGTTTAATATTCTAGTTGAGGTCATACTGGTTAAGGTCATACCAGGTCTGTTTGCCAACCCTGGTTGTTTCTGCTTCAGCTAAATGATGCTGGAGCAGCTACTTCAACTAGACAACTAGTGTCTTGTCAGATAATGAACACCCGACTCCTTTGGACCCACCAGGGAGAGATACAAGTAAACATGAGAGAGAACTCGTATTAAATGACCCTCCCAGGGCTGATCAGTATTATAAGTAGTAGTAGGCCTGTCAGTGTTGGCTGAAAGGAGGTTCACCTGTCAGTGTTGGCCAAAAGGAGATTCACCTGTCAGTGTTGGCTGAAAGGAGGTTCACCTGTCAGTGTTGGCTGAAAGGAGGTTCACCTGTCAGTGTTGGCTGAAAGGAGATTCACCTGTCAGTGTTGGCTGAAAGGAGGTTCACCTGTCAGTGTTGGCTGAAAGGAGGTTCGCCTGTCAGTGTTGGCTGAAAGGAGGTTCACCTGTCAGTGTTGGCTGAAAGGAGATTAACCTGTCAGTGTTGGCTGGAAGGAGGATCACCTGTCAGTGTTGGCTGAAAGGAGGTTCACCTGTCAGTGTTGGCTGAAAGGAGGTTCACCTGTCAGTGTTGGCTGAAAGGAGGTTCACCTGTCAGTGTTGGCTGAAAGGAGGTTCACCTGTCAGTGTTGGCTGAAAGGAGGTTCACCTGTCAGTGTTGGCTGAAAGGAGATTCACCTGTCAGTGTTGGCTGAAAGGAGGTTCGCCTGTCAGTGTTGGCTGAAAGGAGGTTCACCTGTCAGTGTTGGCTGAAAGGAGATTCACCTGTCAGTGTTGGCTGAAAGGAGGTTCACCTGTCAGTGTTGGCTGAAAGGAGGTTCACCTGTCAGTGTTGGCTGAAAGGAGGTTCACCTGTCAGTGTTGGCTGAAAGGAGGTTCACCTGTCAGTGTTGGCTGAAAGGAGGTTCACCTGTCAGTGTTGGCTGAAAGGAGGTTCACCTGTCAGTGTTGGCTGAAAGGAGATTCACCTGTCAGTGTTGGCTGAAAGGAGGTTCACCTGTCAGTGCTGGCTGAAAGGAGGTTCACCTGTCAGTGCTGGCTGAAAGGAGGTTCACCTGTCAGTGTTGGCTGAAAGGAGATTAACCTGTCAGTGTTGGCTGGAAGGAGGATCACCTGTCAGTGTTGGCTGAAAGGAGGTTCACCTGTCAGTGTTGGCTGAAAGGAGGTTCACCTGTCAGTGTTGGCTGAAAGGAGGTTCACCTGTCAGTGTTGGCTGAAAGGAGGTTCACCTGTCAGTGTTGGCTGAAAGGAGGTTCACCTGTCAGTGTTGGCTGAAAGGAGATTCACCTGTCAGTGTTGGCTGAAAGGAGGTTCACCTGTCAGTGCTGGCTGAAAGGAGGTTCACCTGTCAGTGCTGGCTGAAAGGAGGTTCACCTGTCAGTGTTGGCTGAAAGGAGGTTCACCTGTCAGTGTTGGCTGAAAGGAGGTTCACCTGTCAGTGTTGGCTGAAAGGAGGTTCACCTATCAGTGCTGGCTGAAAGGAGGGCTTTTCAAACACACCAGACCATTTTTTTCCTCGATTTCCCCACACCGGCCAAATTTTCCTTGATTGTTTTTAGTAAAATAATTATAATTTTGCTTAAAAAACAACAACAAGTTTGACAGGCCCGCTGTGCTTAAAAATGGACCAGCCCAAATGCCAGATGGTGAGTCCGCCCCTGATCCCCACCCTTCCTTGTAGCCTATTAGCCTGTTATCCTGCAAGCACTGCCTGTTTGGTCCAGCTCCTCCCGCATGCCACTGAAATAGTGTGTCAGGTGAGAGTAACCATGGAGATTATTTAGCTAGGAGGGAGAATGAAGGAGAGAGAGAGAGAGTGGGAGGAAATCTCTCTCTGTAGCCTATTCCTTCCCACAGTACCGCGTTTTACCGCTAGGCTTACTACAAACTCGAGAGTAGGTCGAGCCCAATAGCATCCCTTCTGCATGCCTCTTATTGCGCGCCTCTCCCTGCCTCCACCTCTCTCTCTCTCTCTCTCTCTCTCTCTCTGTCTCTCGCTCTCTCTCTCTCTCTCTCTCTCTCTCTCTCTCTGTCTCTCGCTCTCTGTGTCTCTCTGTCTCTCTCTCTGTCTCTCTCCCTCCCTCCAGTTGCTCCCGCTGCGCCTTGTGGATTCAGAGACACCAGCAAACCGAGAACCGTTGACAAGCATCGTTATCCTCACGCACCAGCAGCAAAACCCCAAATATAATCCAAAATATGACATTCTTAACGATACAGCAGAAACAACCCGTGATTTGACAACTTCTGACAAACGATTTACAGTCCGTTAGACGCTCGTAGCTGTAAACGGTAAGTGAATTGTTTTTGATTCTGCATTTCATGTTCATTTGAAGAAATGATCCGGTTATTTCCTATACCGCACCTGCTCCGGTTTCATAAACAGATGGTGCGCTATGATAATGACAATATTGATGCTGATTAAATCTCGTTTAGAATTGTTTTTTGTTGCTGCTGATTAGGCTATAGCTTGACTACCGTGGATAAACATAGCCCGACGTGTTATTAAAACGCTGGATAGTACAGCAAACAAACACTGGGAGAAGCAAAACAGCCTGCAGCTTTTAATTAGTTGGTATCTGTTTGGATTTGTTTTATGCTAATATTTCATTTTTTATATGGATTATTTTTTTTTACCGTAGGCCATTGCATTTAATATGATCAGATCATTGTTGCCACCACCAAGGAATCGTAGCCAATGATGTGTATACATACCCTAGATATTCTTTTCTATGTATTGGCCATTGCAGTCTTTGAAGCCACTGGTCGGCCATATTGGTACTCCCCGGTAAGGGACAGTCCTCCGTAGGAATGAATTGAATTCTACAGTATTTCAATTAAATGTTTCATGGACAAAATGACATATTTTTTTAGGTATTTAGTAACATTAGTAATCCCAAGCATTTGTACTTTTAGAAAAACATTTTGATGTCATTTTTCTTCTTGCGTTTAAGCTCCCACACTATAATTTGTGAGCTAAGAAAATGTCAATGGTGGCTAAGTGTCAAGATGGAGGCATGGCGGCGACATCACAGCACCACCTGTCTAGTGAAATATATACATCATTGATCATAGCCTCTTGCCTTTCTTTCCTGAACAAGCTCATGAGGGAGACTCAGTAATTTACAAGGCATGTTGACTAACTTCTTAGAATGTGTCTGCAGTTGCTTTTCTCCTCCATTAATGAGGGGGTTTAGGGACATAGAAAACAGCAGCATTGGTATCCGATATGTAGGCTATTTTGTGAAATGTTATCATTTATTTTCAGATTAAACCTGCTACCATGCGCACTCATGCAATACAGCCTGACCAGTGAGCAAAATACATTGGAAATACGTCATTTTGGTTGAAACAACATCTATGCAAGGTGTTGTGCTCCCTGGGTAGACCTATCTATCTATCTACTTATCTATCTATCTGCTTATCTATCTATCTACTTATCTATCTATCTATCTATCTATCTACTTATCTATCTATCTACTTATCTATCTATCTATCTACTTATCTATCTATCTATATACTTATCTATCTATCTACTTATCTATCTATCTGCTTATCTATCTATCTACTTATCTATCTATCTATCTACTTATCTATCTATCTACTTATCTATCTATCTATCTACTTATCTATCTATCTACTTATCTATCTATCTGCTTATCTATCTATCTGCTTATCTATCTATCTATCTACGTATCTATCTATCTACTTATCCATCTATCTGCTTATCTATCTGCTTATCTATCTATCTGCTTATCTATCTATCTGCTTATCTATCTATCTGCTTATCTATCTATCTACTTATCTATCTGCTTATCTATCTATCTGCTTATCCATCTATCTGCTTATCAATCTATCTGCTTATCTATCTATCTACTTATCTATCTGCTTATCTATCTGCTTATCTATCTATCTGCTTATCTATCTATCTGCTTATCTATCTATCTACTTATATATCTATCTACGTATCTATCTACTTATCTATCTATCTACTTATCTATCTATCTACCTATCTATCTATCTACTTATCTATCTATCTGCTTATCTATCTATCTGCTTATCTATCTATCTGCTTATCTATCTATCTACTTATCTATCTATCTACTTATCTATCTATCTACTTATCTATCTATCTGCTTATCTATCTATCTGCGTATCTATGTATCTGCTTATCTATCTATCTGCTTATCTATCTATCTACTTATCTATCTGCTTATCTATCTATCTGCTTATCTATCTATCTGCTTATCTATCTATCTGCTTATCTATCTATCTACTTATCTATCTATCTGCTTATCTATCTATCTGCTTATCTATCTATCTGCTTATCTATCTATCTACTTATCTATCTATCTACGTATCTATCTATCTACTTATCTATCTATCTACTTATCTATCTATCTACTTATCTATCTATCTGCTTATCTATCTATCTGCTTATCTATCTATCTGCTTATCTATCTATCTACTTATCTATCTATCTACTTATCTATCTATCTACTTTTCTATCTACTTATCTATTTATCTACTTATCTATCTATCTGCTTATCTATCTATCTGCTTATCTATCTATCTGCTTATCTAGCTATCTGCTTATCTATCTATCTGCTTATCTATCTATCTACTTATCTATCTGCTTATCTATCTATCTACTTATCTATCTATCTACTTATCTATCTATCTACTTATCTATCTACTTATCTATCTATCTGCTTATCTATCTGCTTATCTATCTACCAACGTATCTATCTATCTACTTATCTATCTATCTGCTTATCTATCTATCTGCTTATCTATCTATCTGCTTATCTATCTATCTATCTACTTATCTATCTATCTACTTATCTATCTATCTGCTTATCTATCTATCTGCTTATCTATCTATCTATCTATCTACTTATCTATCTATCTGCTTATCTATCTATCTGCCTATCTATCTATATACTTATCTATCTATCTACTTATCTATCTATCTACTTATATATCTATCTACTTATCTATCTATCTGCTTATCTATCTATATACTTATCTATCTATCTACTTATCTATCTTGACAGTTGATCTTTTACTTCTGCCTACTCTCCAAAACAGTTATGCCAGCTGATATTCAGATGGCCAACTAGAGTCATTTGTTTGTGATGTTGAAACAATGCCTAAGTAATATCGCCCACCAGGAGGTTTTCCATAATAAGGATAGATAATGAGACTGACCCAATAGGGAGAGACAATGAGACTGACCCAATAGGGAGAGACATACCAGTAAGCCAGGAGAGACAATGAGACTGATCCAATAGGGAGAGGCAATGAGACTGATCCAATAAGGAGAGACAATGAGACTGATCCAATAAGTAGAGACAATGAGACTGATCCAATAGGGAGAGACATACCAGTAAGCCAGGTGAGACAATGAGACTGATCCAATAGGGAGAGACAATAAGACTGATCCAATAGGGAGAGACAATGAGACTGATCCAATAAGGAGAGACAATGAGACTGATCCAATAAGGAGAGACAATGAGACTGATCCAATAGGGAGAGACATACCGGTAAGCCAGGAGAGACAATGAGACTGATCCAATAGGGAGAGACAATGAGACTGATCCAATAAGGAGAGACAATGAGACTGATCCAATAAGGAGAGACAATGAGACTGATACAATAAGGAGAGACAATGAGACTGATCCAATAAGGAGAGACAATGAGACTGATCCAATAATGAGAGACAATGAGACTGATCCAATAGGGAGAGACATACCAGATAGCCAGGAAAGACAATGGGACGCTGAGATGAGATCATGACTTTAATTTCCCTGTGGGAGAAGTTTGATTGCAGCTTTGTGCATAAATAAAAACACACAATCAAACCTAGAGATACATATATATATATACACAAACACTAGCTGCAGAAACACACTGGGGTTGGAGAAGACAACTCAACTGAGAGGTGTAAACGTGTGTGTGTGTGTGTGTGTGTGTGTGTTGGCCTTGCTGAAGCTTTGGCAGAGAGGAGACTGGCATTAGAGTCCAGAGACAGGAGGAGACCACTAAACACACACAACACAACACAACAACAACACAACAACACAACAACAACCCAACGCAACACACGGTCTCTGTAGAAACAAGCAACACCAGAATTGTGGGTGATCTCTGTAGGAAGTAGCAACACCTGAATTGTGGGTGATCTCTGTAGGAAGTAGCAACACCTGAATTGCGGGTGATCTCTGTAGGAACAAGCAGCACCTGAATTGCGGGTGATCTCTGTAGAAACAAGCAGCACCTGAATTGCGGGTGATCTCTGTAGAAACAAGCAACATCTGAATTGCGGGTGATCTCTGTAGAAACAAGCAACACCTGAATTGCGGGTGATCTCTCTAGAAACAAGCAACATTTTCACTAAGCCAGTAGTCAGGCATGAATAACAAAATCTCTCTGTGCGTCCTCTAAAACACAACTCAGCCAAGCAGCACTTGCTTCTTGCCCGCTTAACCCGGAAGCCAGCCGCACCAAAGTGTTGGAGGAAACACCGTACACCTGTCGACCGTGTCAGTATGTATTGCGTTGAAGTGCCTTAGAACCATTGCACCATTCGGGAGGCCCTCTGCTTTGTTGATAAACTAACCTCACTTTTGAGAAGATAGCTCTTGAATGTTTTGGTGAACCTACTGGAGAGCTCTACTTTGTTTACACCCATTCAGCATCGTTCATCGCTCTTAAGTCCTTAGCCCCGCCCATTCAGCATCGTCCACACCCTCTTAAGTCCTTAGCCCCGCCCATTCAGCATCGTTCACACCCTCTTTAGTCCTTAGCCCCGCCCATTCAGCATCGTTCACATCCTCTTAAGTCCTTAGCCCTGCCCATTCAGCATCGTTCACACCCTCTTAAGTCCTTAGCCCCGCCCATCTCATTAAGGATTCACATGAGGTCATGTACTAAACAACCAATGATTTCAAGACTAAAGGCTGGTTTAGACTACGTGTATCGACAGTTGTCGCCATGACATCATGAACATTCTATTGTCGTCCGACATCAAACTTGTCATTGTCATTATGAAAAAGTATAAACACAAAAACTACAAAAAATTACAAATGTATTAATTTAAAAATCATTCCTCAGTGATCTACACACAACACCCCATAATGACAAGTTCAAAACAAGTTTTTAGATTTTTTTAAAATAAATGTATTAATTTTTTATTTTTTTTAAATAAACCTTTTATAAGTATTCAGACCCTTTGCTATGAGACTCGAAATTGAGCTCCGTTGCTTCCTGTTTCCATTGATAATCTTTGAGATGTTTCTACGACTTGATTGGAGTCCACCTGTGGTAAATTCAATTGGCTTTGGAAAGACACACACCTGTCTACAGTGCCTTCGGAAAGTATTCACATCCCTTGAACTTTTTCACACTTTGTTCTGATACTAGCCTTATTCTAACATTTATTTTAGTTTTTTCCCTCATCAATCTACACACAATACCCCATAATGACATCACAATACCCCATAATGACATCACAATACCCCATAATGACAAAGCAAAACCGTTTTTTAGACATTTTTGCAAATTTATATAAAAAATAAAAAAACGAGCCACCCATTGCCTTGATGACAGCTTTGCACACTCTTGGCATTCTCTCAACCAGCTTCCCCTGGAATGCTTTTCCAACAGTCTTGAAGGAGGTCCCACATATGCTGAGCACTTTTTGACTGTCCAACTCATACCAAACCATCTCAATTGGGTTGAGGTCGGGCGATTGTGGAGGCCAGGTCATCTGATGCAGAACTCCATCACTCTCCTTCTTGGTCAAATAGCCCTTACACAACCTGGACGTGTGTTTTGGGTTATTGTCCTGTTGAAAAACAAATCATAGTCCTACTAAGCGCAAACCAGATGGGATGGCGTATCGCTGCAGAATGCTGTGGTAGCCATGCTGGTTAAGTGATCCTTGAATTCTAAATAAATCACAGACAGTGTCACCACCTCCTTTATTTATTAATAATATAGAGATAAAATAGATGATGAGATGATGTCGCTGGAGGAATAAAGAGATAAAACAGATGATGTTGCTGGATAAATAAAGAGATAAAACAGATGATGTTGCTGTATAAGTAAAGAGACTTTTGGGATCCACGGGTATCCTAATCCTCTGTCCCAGTAGGCCTATTGAAAATGTAGCTAGAAGGTTCATTAACTAGGCCTCAATTTCTCATCCGGCTCCCTCCCTCCCTATCTCCCTCCATATCTCTCTCCCTCCTTATCTCTCTCTCCCTCCCTCTATATATCTGGGTGTCAGTGGTGGACAATCATACCCATTTAAAGGAGTAAAACTAGGCCTACACACTGTTTTAATGGAACAGCATTGAAACTACTGTGTGTCTTCGACCAGACGTCTATACTGTACAATCAAATCCCCTTCATGTTCATATCAGTGATATCTTCAACCCTCCCATCTCTCTAGTACTGAGTTTGTCTATCTTTCTTTCTCTATCTAGCAGGTTTCTGTTCCCTGACGTTTAAATAATGCAGCAATGTTTTGGACCACCGTGTCTCTCTTCAGAGAAGTACACAGAAACATTCCCTTCAGAAACATAAATAACATTCACATCTTAACCCTTCATCTCTCCGTGTCCTCCCTCCACATATCCTCCTCCCTCCATGTATCATTAACTATCTCCTCTCCCACATCCTGGCACCTGAAATGTTTTGTTTTTTTACAGTCTGTTGGTCGCTGGACCAGCAGTGTGAAGGTCTGCGCTCAGACACGAATGAATGGTGGTCATTACGTGAGAGAATGACTATAGGGTTCAGCAGGTACTTGCACTCAAACCATAAACATGAAATGAGCCAGTCTGTTGTCGAGAGTAACCATGTTTATATGCTCACTAATATATACTTCCACACCAATATGGAGGGGGGGGGGGGGGGTAGTGGGAGGGATTGGGTGGCTAGGTTGAATATGATGTCTTCATAGGGGAGAAGGTAGCTAGGTTGAATATGTCTTCATAGGGGAGAAGGTAGCTAGGTTGAATATGTCTTCATCGGAGAGAAGGTAGCTAGGTTAAAGATGTCTTCATAGGGGAGAAGGTAGCTAGGTTGAAGTTATCTTCATAGGAGAGAAGGTAGCTAGGTTGAGGATATCATCATAGGAGAGAAGGTTGCTAGGTTGAATATGTCTTCATAGGAGAGAAGGTAGCTAGGTTGAAGATATCTTCATAGGGGAGAAGGTAGCTAGGTTGAAAATGTCTTCATAGGGGAGAAGGTAGCTAGGTTGAAGATGTCTTCATAGGGGAGAAGGTAGCTAGGTTGAAGATATCTTCATAGGAGAGAAGGTAGCTAGGTTGAAGATGTCTTCATAGGGGAGAAGGTAGCTAGGTTGAAGATATCTTCATAGGAGAGAAGGTAGCTAGGTTGAAGATATCTTCATAGGAGAGAAGGTAGCTAGGTTGAAGTTATCTTCATAGGAGAGAAGGTAGCTAGGTTGAGGATATCATCATAGGAGAGAAGGTTGCTAGGTTGAATATGTCTTCATAGGAGAGAAGGTAGCTAGGTTGAAGATATCTTCATAGGAGATAAGGTAGCTAGGTTTAAAATATTTTCATAGGAGAGAAGGTAGCTTGAGAGGGGAGATGGTTGAGCCACATCTCTTGAATTCTTCTCTTTATGTCTTCCAATTCCTTCTCCATTCTCTCTCTACCAGAGTTCAGACATAACGTCTGTACGTGAAAACTATTTGTGACTCGTTTCAGGCGTAGAGTATGTATTTCACAGGAGATGCATAATTTATTTTTTTTTCATTTTATTATAAAAAGATAAATAAAAAAAATTCACCTTTATTTAATTAACCAGGTAGGCTAGTTGAGAACACCTTTATTTAACCAGGTAGACTAGTTGAGAACACCTTCATTTAACCAGGTAGGCTAGTTGAGAACACCTTTATTTAACCAGGTAGGCTAGTTGAGAACACCTTTATTTAATTAACCAGGTAGGCTAGTTGAGAACAAGTTCTCATTTACAACTGCGACCTGGCCAAGATAAAGCATAGCAGTGTGAACAGACAACACAGAGTTACACATGGAGTAAACAATTAACAAGTCAATAACACAGTAGAAAAAAAAGAGAGTCTATATACATTGTGTGCAAAAGGCATGAGGAGGTAGGCGAATAATTACAATTTTGCAGATTAACACTGGAGTGATAAATGATCAGATGGTCATGTACAGGTAGAGATACTGGTGTGCAAAAGAGCAGAAAAGTAAATAAATATAAACAGTATGGGGAAGAGGTAGGTAAAATTGGGTGGGCTATTTACCGATAGACTATGTACAGCTGCAGCGATCGGTTAGCTGCTCAGATAGCAGATATTTGAAGTTGGTGAGGGAGATAAAAGTCTCCAACTTCAGCGATTTTTGCAATTCGTTCCAGTCACAGGGAGCAGAGAACTGGAATGAAAGGCGGCCAAATGAGGTGTTGGCTTTAGGGATGATCAGTGAGATACACCTGCTGGAGCGCGTGCTACAGGTGGGTGTTGCCATCGTGACCAGTGAACTGAGATAAGGCGGAGCTTTACCTAGCATGGACTTGTAGGTGACCTGGAGCCAGTGGGTCTGGCGACGAATATGTAGCGAGTGCCAGCCGACTAGAGCATACAGGTCGCAGTGGTGGGTGGTATATGTATATAATATATATATATATATATATACAGTGCCTTGCGAAAGTATTCGGACCCTTTGAACTTTGCGACCTTTTGCCACATTTCAGGCTTCAAACATAAAGATATAAAACTGTATTTTTTGTGAAGAATCAACAACAAGTGGGACACAATCATGAAGTGGAACGACATTTATTGGACATTTCAATCTTTTTTAACAAATCAAAAACTGAAAAATTGGGCGTGCAAAATTATTCAGCCACCTTAAGTTAATACTTTTGCTGCCACCTTTTGCTGCGGTTACAGCTGTAAGTCGCTTGGGGTATGTCTCTATCAGTTTTGCACATCGAGAGACTGAATTTTTTTCCCATTCCTCCTTGCAAAACAGCTCGAGCTCATTGAGGTTGGATGGAGAGCATTTGTGAACAGCAGTTTTCCGTTCTTTCCACAGATTCTCGATTGGATTCAGGTATGGACTTTTACTTGGCCATTCTAACACCTGGATATGTTTATTTTTGAACCATTCCATTGTAGATTTTGCTTTATGTTTTGGATCATTGTCTTGTTGGAAGACAAATCTCTGTCCCAGTCTCAGGTCTTTTGCAGACTCCATCAGGTTTTCTTCCACAATGGTCCTGTATTTGGCTCCATCCATCTTCCATCAATTTTAACCATCGTCCCTGTCCCTGCTGAAGAAAAGCAGGCCCAAACCATGATGCTGCCACCACCATGTTTGACAGAGGTGATGGTGTGTTCAGGGTGATGATCTGTGTTGCTTTTACGCCAAACATAACGTTTTGCATTGTTGCCAAAAAGTTCAATTTTGGTTTCATCTGACCAGAGCACCTTCTTCCACATGTTTGGTGTGTCTCCCAGGTGGCTTGTGGCAAACTTTAAACGACACTTTTTATGGATATCTTTAAGAAATGGCTTTCTTCTTGCCACTCTTCCATAAAGGCCAGATTTGTGCAATATACAATTGATTGTTGTCCTATGGACAGAGTCTCCCACCTCAGCTGTAGATCTCTGCAGTTCATCCAGAGTGATCATGGGCCTCTTGGCTGCATCTCTGATCAGTCTTCTCCTTGTATGAGCTGAAAGTTTAGAGGGACGGCCAGGTCTTGGTAGATTTGCAGTGGTCTGATACTCCTTCCATTTCAATATTATCGCTTGCACAGTGCTCCTTGGGATGTTTAAAGCTTGGGAAATCTTTTGTATTCAAATCCGGCTTTAAACTTCTTCACAACAGTATCTCGGACCTGCCTGGTGTGTTCCTTGTTCTTCATGATGCTCTCTGCGCTTTTAATGGACCTCTGAGACTATCACAGTGCAGGTGCATTTATATGGAGACTTGATTACACACAGGTGGATTGTATTTATCATCATTAGTCATTTAGGTCAACATTGGATCATTCAGAGATCCTCACTGAACTTCTGGAGAGAGTTTGCTGCACTGAAAGTAAAGGGGCTGAATAATTTTGCACGCCCAATTTTTCAGTTTTTGATTTGTTAAAAAAGTTTGAAATATCCAATAAATGTCGTTCCACTTCATGATTGTGTCCCACTTGTTGTTGATTCTTCACAAAAAAATACAGTTTTATATCTTTATGTTTGAAGCCTGAAATGTGGCAAAAGGTCGCAAAGTTCAAGGGGGCCGAATACTTTCGCAAGGCACTGTATATATTAGCAGAAATACCTTCTGGAACGTGTGAACTTTCATGTGCCTTAATAACAAACCTATAAATACGAATAAAATTGTTAAATTGCCAGCCTTATTGGTTTAGCCGCAGAAAAAGACAGGGACCATGATTGGCTGAGATAATGAATGAGCTTGAAATGCGGGGAGATGAGTTTGGATTGGTCTGCCATGTAGCATACTTCTGTCTATAACGTGAGCTGTTCAGTAATGGTGTTAATAGGTTTTTCTGTGTTCACTCAAACATAACATTTGTAAGATGATACATACTACTAAATAGGTTTTTCTGTGTTCACTCATACATAAAAGGAGGGCTTGAGCTGCTGGCAGATCAAATACACAGCTGGAAAGCCGATTCAGTTGTTTACATGTCCCAATAATTTGACAGTTTGCTCAGAAAATCAGCAAATGCTTACTTCGATTTTAACCGTACCCGATTAAGATAGTAATGTGTTTACATGCTTTTTCAGATTCATATCTAATTATTACACGGAACCCAAACCGGCTGCGCGCGTGCGCCATCATGCATACACGTATTTTGTCCCCCCACACCAAACGCGATCACGACACGCAGGTTAAAATATCAAAACAAACTCTGAACCAATTATATTAATTTGGGGACAGGTCAAAAAAAGCATTTAACAATTATGGCAATTTAGCTAGTTATCTGTTTCTAGCTAATTTGTCTTGGGTATATAAACATTAGGTTGTTTTTTTACCTGAAATGTACAAGGTCCTCTACTCCGAAAATTTATCCACACATAAAACGGTCAACCGAATCGTTTCTAGTCATCTCTCCTCCTTCCAGGCTTTTTCATCTTTGAACTTATATGGTGATTGGCATCTAAACTTTCATAGTATTACCATGACAACCAGCAACACAGTTCGTCTTTAATCACCCACTGGGGTATAACCAATGAGGAGATGGCACGTGGGTACCTGCTTCTATAAACCAATGAGGAGATGGGAGAGGCAGGACAGCGCGATCTGCGTCAGAAATAGAAAGGAGTTCTATTTTAGCCCTTGGCATCGCAGACGCTCGAGCAGTGTGAGTGCAATAATTGAATAACATAAATTTCTACATTTATTTTGCAACTCAAAATAGGGTATTATTGGGTATTATTGGTCAGGGTATTAGTGTGCATTTAAACGTACTCAATTAAAAAATGAAGTGGAACTGGCTTTGAGTTGACGTTGAGGGCCCTAGAAATAAATAAAAAGACAAGAGAAGAAAAGAGATCGTATGAGAGGGGGAAGGTTGGAGGAGAGGGGGAAGGTTGGAGGAGAGGGGGAACGTTGGAGGAGAGGGGGAAGGTTGGAGGAGAGGGGGAAGGTTGGAGGAGAAGGGGAAGGTTGGAGGAGAAGGGGAAGGTTGAAGGAGAGAGGGAAAGTTGGAGGAGAGGGGGAAGGTTGGAGGAGAGGGGGAAGGATGGAGGAGAGGGGGAAGGTTGGAGGAGAGGGGGAAGGTTGGAGGAGAGGGGGAAGGTTGTAGGAGAAGGGGAAGGTTGTAGGAGAGGGGGAAGGATGGAGGAGAGGGGGAAGGTTGGAGGAGAGGGGGAAGGTTGGAGGAGAGGGGGAAGGATGGAGGAGAGGGAAGGTTGTAGGAGAGGGGGAAGTGGAAATTATTGATGCACTTGAAAGCTGCAGCTTGTCCCCCCCACCCCTGTCTCTCTTTCTCCCTGTCTCTCTCTCTCTCTCTGTCTCTCTCTCTCTCTCGCTCTCTCTCTTTCTCCCTGTCTCTCTCTCTCTCTCTGTCTCTCTCTCTCTCTCTCTCTCTCTCTCTCTCTCTCTCTCTCTCTCTCCCTCTCTCTCTCTGTCTCTGAATCTCTCTCTCCCTGTCTCTCTCTCTGTCCCTGTCTCTCTCTCTGTCCCTGTCTCTCTCTCTGTCTCTCTCTCCCTGTCTCTCTCCCTGTGTCTCTATCTATATCTAATTTTAAATTAAATTTTAAGGGCTTTATTGTCATAGGAAACATATGTTTACATTGCCAAAGCAGGTGAAGTAGATAATAAACAAAAGTGAAATAAACAATACAAAATAATAGTAAACATTACACTCACAAAAGTTCCACAAGAACAAAGATGTTTCAAATATCATGTTATGTCTATACACGGTATTGTAATGATGTGCAAATTGTTAAAGTACAAAGGGGAAAATTTAAAAAAATCAACATAAATATATGTTGTGTTTACAATAGTGTTTGTTCTTCACTGCGCAACAGGTCTCAAATATTGCTGCTGTGATGTCACAATATGGCATTTCACCCAATAGATATTGGAGTTTTCAAAATTGGATTTGTTTTCAAATTCTTTGTTGGTCTCTGTAATCATACATTTGACAGAAGCTTGCTTGAGGGACTCTTCTCCAGGTTCATCTTTCTGTAGGGGGAATGGTTTGTTATGGAAGGTTTGGGAATCGCTTCCTTTTAGGGTGGTTGTAGAATTTAACGGCTCTTTTCTGGATTTTGATAATTAGCGGGTATTGGCCTAATTCTGCTCTGCATGCATTATTTGGTGTTTTAGGTTGTAGGCTGTTTTGGCAGAATTCTGCTTGTAGAGTCCCATATTGTGAAGTCTTGGTTGGTGAGCGGACCCCAGACCTCACAACCATCAAGGGCAATGGGTTCTATAACTGATTCAAGTATTTTTAGCCAGATCCTAATTGGTATGTCGAAATTGATGTTCCTTTTGATGGCATAGAAGGCCCTTCTTGCCTTGTCTCTCAGATCGTTCACAGCTTTGTGGAAGTTACCTGTGGCGCTGATGTTTAGGCTAAGGTATGTATAGTTTTTTGTGTGCTCTAGGGCAACAGTGTCTAGATGGAATTTGTATTTGTGGTCCTGGTGACTGGACCTTTTTTGGAACACCATTATTTTTGTCTTACTGAGATTTACTGTCAGAGCCCAGGTCTGACAGAGTCTGTGCAGAATATCTAGGTGCTGCTGTAGGCCCTCCTCGGTTGGGGACAGAAGCACCAGATCATCAGCAAACAGCAGACATTTGACTTCAGATTCTAGTAGGGTGAGGCCGGGTGCTGCAGACTGTTCTAGTGCCCTCACCAATTTGTTGATATATATGTCGAAGAGGGTGTGGCTAAGCATAATTACTGTCTCGCCCCCCGTGGAAATACATGTGTGTTTTTTGCCAATTTTGGTTTGTATACATGGATTTGATCATGTCAGATCTTTTTTCCACAACACCACTTTCCATCAGTTTGTATAGCAGACCCTCATGCCAAATTGAGTCGAAGGCTTTTTTGAAATCAACAAAGCACGAGAAGACTTTGCCTTTGTTTTGGTTTGTTTGGTTGTCAATTAGGGTGTGCAGGGTGAAAACGTGGTCTGTCGTACGGTAATTTGGTAAAAAGCCAATTTGACATTTGCTCAGTACATTGTTTTCATTGAGGAAATGTACGAGTCTGCTGTTAATGACCATGCAGAGGATTTTCCCAAGGTTGCTGTTGACGCATATCCCACGGTAGTTATTGGGGTCAAATTTGTCTCAACTTTTGTGGATTGTGGTGATCAGTCCTTGGTTCCAAATAATGGGGAAGATGCCAGAGCTAAGGATGATGTTAATGAGTTTAAGTATATTGTTAAGTATAGCCAATTGTAATTTGTTGTCTATATATTTACCATTTAATTTAGGATACCATCAACACCACAGGCCTTTTTGGGTTGGAGGGTTTTTATTTTGTCCTGTAACTCATTCAATGTAATTGGAGAATCCAGTGGGTTCTGGTAGTCTTTAATAGTTGAGTCTAATATTTGTATTTGATAATGTATATGTTTTTGCTGTTTATTCTTTGTTATAGAGCCAAACAGATTGGAGAAGTGGTTTACCCATACATCTCCATTTTGGATAGATAATTATTCGTGTTGTTGTTTGTTTAGTGTTTTCCAATTTTTCCAGAAGTGGTTAGAGTCTATGGATTCTTCAATTACATTGAGCTGATTTCTGACGTGCTGTTCCTTCTGTTCCTTCTTTTTCCGTAGTGTATTTCTGTATTGTTTTAGTGATTCACCATAGTGAAGGCGTAGACTCAGGTTTTCCGGGTCTCTATGTTTTTGTTTGAATCATTTTCTCAATTTCTTTCTTAGGTTTTTACATTCTTCATCAAACCATTTGTCATTATTGTTAATTTTCTTCGGTTTTCTATTTGAGATTTCAAACCATTCATTTTTTTAGGTTGAAATTTCTAGATTTGATAGGGAAGCTGAGAGGTCAAAAATACTGTTTACATTTTCTACTGCCAAGTTTACACCTTCACTATTACAGTGGAACCATTTGTCCAGGAAGTTGTCTGGAAGGGATTGAATTTGATGTTGCTTAATTGATTGTTGGTACATTTCTACACTACATTCCTTCCATCAATAGCATTTCTTAATGTTACTCAGTTCCTTTGGCTTTGATGCCTCATGATTGAGTATTGCTCTGTTCAAGTAGACTGTGATTTTGCTATGGTCTGATAGTTGTGTCAGTGGGCTGACTGTGAACACTCTGAGAGACTCTGGGTTGAGGTCAGTGGTAAAGTAGTCTACAGTACTACTGCCAAGAGATGAGCTATAGGTGTACCTACCATAGGAGTCCCCTGAGCCTACTATTAATTATGTACATACCCAGGATGTAACAGTGCTATAGGTGTATCTACCGTAGGAGTCCCCTCAAAGCCTATTAACTATGTACAGACCCAGGATGTAACAGAGCTATAGGTGTACCTACCATAGGAGATTGACTATGTACAGACCCAGGATGTAACAGAGCTATAGGTGTACCTACCATAGGAGTCCCCTCGAAGCCTATCATTGACTATGTACATACCCAGGATGTAACAGAGCTATAGGTGTACCTACCATTGACTATGTACCTACCCAGCGTGCGACAGAGTTGTGACCTGTTTTTGTTGTCATAGTTGTGCCTAGGGGGGCATATGGGGGAGGGAATGCTGTCACCTCCAGGTAGGTGTTTATCTCCCTGTGTGCTGAGGGTGTCAGGTTCTTGTCCAGTTCTGGCTTTTAGGTCGCCACAGACTAGTACATGTCCCTGGGCCTGGAAATTATTGATTTCCCCCTCCAGGATGGAGAAGCTGTCTTCATTAAAGTATGGGGATTCTAGTGGGGGGATATAGGTGGCACACAGGAGGACATTTTTCTCTGATAAGATCATTTCATTTTGAATTTCTTGTCCAAGCTGGTCCTGCAAGCTGCTCCCCAAGACAGCAACACAATTAGACCTAACCAAAT